>NC_041391.1:472657570-472672984 GCF_002162155.2 Triticum dicoccoides | reverse complement strand
GGCGGGGCGGGCGGGCGGTGGCGGCTCCGGCGACAGGCGGGACGGGCGGCAGCGGCGGGCGACGGGGCGAGTAGCGGCGGCGGCGGCGGAAACCGGCGGCGGCGGCGACGGAAACCTGCAGCGGCGACGGCGGACTCGCGCAGATCGAGGCGAGGCGACGGCTAGGGTTTCGGGCTGGGGTGGCGGTGGCTCAGGCCCTCGCGGCTTTAAAGGCCGGCCGGGCTAGTGTCCCAGGCGGACATGGCCCGGTTAGGTCGGTATATATTTTTTTAAATAATTTCGCGCAGAAAAACAAATAAAAGAAATACTAAACGGACTTCAAAAATACCGAAATAAAATTTCCCCGTCCTGTAAAAATAAGCCGTGAAAGATGAACATTTTTTTGTGCCTAAAATGCAATTTTGAAAAATGCGCATTTTTCCTAATTCAAATAAAATAGCGGTAAAACTCCGAAATAAAATCTTATTTGATTTTATTATTAAATCTCCAATATTTCTTTATTTTCTGAAAGTCATTTTATTCCCTCTCTCTTATTTTTATAATAGAAATATTTGAAGATAAAATAGTTAAAATCAAATGATCCTTTTTTCAAAATTTGAGAAAAAGTCAAATATGAAAATAACGAAATCCCCAACTCTCTCCGTGGGCCCTTGAGTTGCGTAGAATTTCTTGGATCAAACCAAAATGCAATAAAATATGATATGCAATGATGATCTAATGTATAACATTCCAAATTGAAAATTTGGAATGTCACACTTATGTATTTTGTGATGCGTGCATGTTATTTCACTCTTATCATTTTGTGCGCTCCACCAAGATGTATGTGACATGGAAGAGTGACCCATGATCCTAATCGATTGTGCATTTGCATTCAAACTCAAACTTTAAATAATGCACAAATTTAGGGGGAGCTCTTGCTTATCACATACTTCTCAAAGCGATGATGTACTTCATTCATTTTATCATTTGTCGAATCTTTGATCTATATGTTGTAATCAATTACCAGGAAGGGGGAGACTGAAAATGCAACTAATCCCTCGGTGGTTTTGGTAATTCATAACAACATATAGCTCATTGAACTAATATCCATTCAAGATAAATATTTCAGGAAGTTCAATGAATGGCATGGCATGGACTACATATGTGGACCCCTCAAAATGCCAAGGACAAAGATTGGCAAAATCTCAACACTCTCCATCTTTATTTTAGTGATCCAAGATCACATTTAGTCCATGGGAAAGCCAATACTATAAAAAGGGGATGAGGTGTTGCTTAATGGTTGCTTGCTCAAATGCTTACTGATATTGCTCCAAAACCCTCAGCCCCTTTCTCCATCCAAATGTGTCAAAATCCTAAACTCCAACTCAACCCCACTGACTCTTTCTATCCGGCGCCTCCGAGTTCATGTGACATAGCCACTACCAGAAGCCCTAACAGTTCGGTCTCACCGATATGGGTCTCGGTCTCACCGATATGGCCCTACCAACAGTTTGTGACTTGTTGCACTTATTTTGGTCTCATCGAGTTATGCGATCGGTCTCACCGAGTTGGCTTGGCAGATTCTCTGTTGCCTTATTGCTTCACTTCGGTCTCACCGAGTTGATGCAATTGGTGCCACCAAGATGATGTTTTCCCTAAGCCCTAGCACATCGGTCTCACCGAGTTGTTCCCGTATAGGTGATCGCAATAGTTTTCGGAGGTATAGAGTATTCAACCCAAATTTAGTGATTCAACACAAGGAGAGCCAAAGAATATTTGCAAGTATTAGCAGCTGAGTTGTCAATTCAGCCACACCTGGATATTAAATATCTCCATCAAGAGATCAGTAGCACAGTAATATGATAATTTTGATAGCAATGGTAAAAGTTGCAGTAATAGTAACAATGATAGCAAAGATTTTCTAGCAAGCGTAAAAGTAGCAACAACAGGAGTAACTTAGGAAGAACAATATGTGCAAAACTCGTATGCTTTGGATCGGTGAATTTGTTGGATGATATTCATCATATAACAGTAATAACCTAGGGCAATACAAAACTAGATCCAGTTCATAAATACAATGTAGGCATGCATTTCGTAAATAGTCATATGTACTTATGAAAATAACTTGCATGACATCTTTTGTCCTACCCTCCCGTGGCAGCGGGGTCCATAAGGAAACTAAGGGATATTAAGGCCTCCTTTTAATAGAGAACCGGAATAAAGCATTAACACATAATGAATACATGAACTCCTCAAACTACGGTCATCACCGGAAAGTATCCCGACTATTGTCACTCCAGGGTTCACTAATCATAACACATAGCAGGTGCATATAACTTGCAAGATCAGATCCAGAACATAGATATAATGGTGAAAACATAAATGGTTCAGATATGAATTCATGGCACTCGGGCCCTAGTGACAAGCATTAAGCATAGCAAAGTCATAGCAACATCAATCTTAGAACAAGGTGGATACTAGGAATCAAGCCCAAACAAAACTAACTCGATTACATGATGAATCTCATCCAACTCCTCACCGACCAGCGAGCCTACGAAGGAATTACTCACTCCCGATGGGGACCATCATGGAATTGGCGATGAAGGAGGGTTGGTGATGACGAAGATCGAAGATTTCCCCCCTCTCCGAACCCCCAAACGGACTCCAGATCTGGCCTCCCGACGAAGAATAGAAGGCGGTGGCGGCTCCGTCTCGTGAAACGTGATAATTCTTTCTCCCCTATTTTTTCTCCGAAAATAGGATTTTATAGTGTCGGAGTTAGGGTCTGCGGGGCCACCAGGTGGGCACAACCGACATGGGCGTGCTAGGAGGGGGGTGCGCCCTGGTGGGTTGTGCTCACCCATGGGCCCCCTCTGGTGGTTCTTGGCTCCAGTATTTTTCTTTTATTGTAAAACAATTCTCCAAAAAGTTTCGTTCCATTTTGAGAACTTTTATTTCTGCACAAAAAACAACACCATGGTAGTTCTGCTGAAAATAGCGCCAGTTTGGGTTAGTTTCATTCAAATCATGCAAACTAGAGTCCAAAACAAGAGCAAAAGCGTTTGGAAAAGTAGATACGATGAAGACATATCAACTCCCCCAAGCTTAAACCATTGTTTGTCCTCAAGTAATTCAGTTGATAAACTAAAAGTAAAAAATAAAAACTTTTACGAACTCTTTTCTTCTTGTTTACATAAATAAGCTTAAGTAGCACCCAGTTTTTAGCAAAGATCATGACTAACCATGTCAACAATAACTCTTAAAAATTATATTAACTCATATCAATAGCATAAGAAACTAGAAAGCGATAATAAGATATCTCAAATGACAACTCAAAACAACCATGATATAATATGATAACAGTGGTATCTTGCTAGCCCTTTCTGAGACCGTAAAACATAAATGCAGAGCACCTCCAAAGTTCAAGCAGTGACTGAACATTGCAATTCATGGTAGAAAAGATCCAGTCATGATGCATTCAACATTAACTACACACAATGCATGAGGATGACAATAGTGCTCTCAGATCGGGCGGTTGTTTGAGAAGGTGATGACACAACATAAAATTAAATAGATAGTCCCTTCGCAGAGGGAAGCAAGGATTTGCAGATGTGCCAGAGCTCGAAGTTTTAAAAACAAAGATAAATGAATTTTGGGAAATGCACCATTCCTATTTACTTCACGACCGAAAGTTATCAATATTCTCCATGCTAAACACATTAGTGGCGGTTCCCAAGCGATAAAAGTAAAGGTTTACTTCCCCTCCACCAACAAACACACTACACGACTAGCCGAATCAACGAATATCGTCCATACCACCAACAATGCTGTGCGAGTTTTGTTTAATTATTTGCAATTTTTATTCCGGGACGGGGAATCTCTATTGCCGCCCCTCTCGTGCAAGGACGAGTGAATAAACACTCATCATGAGAATAACCCACTTAGCATGGAATATACCAACTACTCCCGTCGATCTATGAACAATCCAGGCACACAAAAACAAATGTTTATTTGAAATTTAGAGGTGGCAGATGCAAGTTTACTCAGAACGGCAGGGTAACACCGCATATAGGTAAATATGGTGGACTCATCTGGAATAACTGAGTTTTAGGTTTTTGATGCACAAGCAGTATTTCCGCTTAGTACAGGCGATGGCTAGCAAATAGGTTGAGAAGCGGCCAGCTAGAGAGCAAAAACGTTCATGAACATGCATTATGCATAATAAACATTGAATACTAGCATGAGTAGGTGATACGTCTCCAATGTATCTATAATTTTTGATTGTTCCATGCTGTTATATTATCATTCTTGGATGTTTTACAATCATTTTATAACAACTTTATATCATTTTTTGGGACTAACCTATTGACATAGTGCCAAGTGCTAGTTGCTGTTTTTTGCTTGTTTTTTACATCGCAGGAAATCAATATCAAACGGAGTCCAAACGCAGCGAAACTTTTTGTTTTTGTTTACGGACCAGAAGATATCCAGTGGGCCAAAGAAGTACCGAAGAGGGGGCCCGAGGTGAGCACAAGACACCTGGGCATGCCTGGAGGCCCAGACGCGCCCTGATGGGTTGTGCCCACCTCGGTGTTCTCCCGCACCGCCTCTTTGCTCTATAAATACCCCAATATTCCAGAAACCCTTGCGGAGTCGACGAAAATCAGTTCCAGCCGCCGCAAGTTCCAGAACCACTAGATCCAATCTAAACACCATCACGGATGTGTTTATCATCCTCATTGGTGCCTCTCCGATGATGCGTGAGTAGTTCATTGTAGACCTACGGGTCCGTAGTTAGTAGCTAGATGGCTTCCTCTCTCTCTTTCTCTCTCTCTCTCTCTCTCTCTCTCTCTCTCTCTCTCTCGATTCTCAATACAATGGTCCATTGGAGATCTATTTGATATAACTCTTTTTTGCGGTGTGTTTGTTGGGATCCGATGAACTTTGAGTTTGTGATCAGATCTATGTTTTTATCCATGAAAGTTATTTGAGTCTTTTGATCTCTTATATGCATGATTATTATAGCCTCGTATTTCTTCATCGAATCTTTGGTTTATTTAGGCCAACTAGATCGGTTTTTCTTGCCATGGGAAGAGTTGCTTTGTGATGGGTTCGATCGTACGGTGGTTGATCCAAGTGATAGAAGGGGAAACAACACGTATGTATTGTTGCCATTAAGGATAACAAGATGGGCTCTATTTCTACATAAATAGATCTTGTCTACATCATGTCATCATTCCTATTGCATTACTCCATTTCTCGATGAACTTAATACACTAGAAGCATGCTGGATAGCGGTCGATGTGTGGAGTAATAGTAGTAGATGCAGGCAGGAGTCGGTCTACTAATCTTGGACATGATGCCTATATAATGATCATTGCCTCTATATTGTCATGATTATTTGAAGTTCTATCAATTGCCCAACAGTAATTTGTTTACCCTCCGTATGCTATTTTTCTCGAGAGAAGCCACTAGTGAAATCTACGGCCCCTGGGTCTCTTCTTATCATATTTGCCTTCGAGATCTATTTTTATTTGCTTTTATTTTTAGATCTGCTAATCAAAAAATACAAAAAATACCTTGCTGCAATTTTTATTTATTTATTTTATCTCGCATTTCCGCGAGATCTATTTATCCAATCTACTACAATTTTACCTATCCTTTTACCCGTGAGGGATAGACAACCCCTCTCTTGCATCGGGTTGCAAGTATTTGTTCTTTGTGTGCAGGTGTTGCGTGGTTCTCCTACTCGTTCGGTAACCTTGGTCTCATCATTGAGGGAAATACCTACCATTGCTGTGCTACATCATCCCTTCCTCTTTGGGGAAATACCGACATAGTTCAAGAAAACATCAGTAGGATATGAACACCATGAACATAAATATCATAGAGGCTCTGTTGGTTTTGATTCAACTACATGCATGAACACGTGCCAAGTCAAGCCACTTGAAACATTTTGAGGAGGATACCATATCATCATACTACATCGCAATCATTTTAATGCATGTTGACATCCAAGATAAATCATTATCCACTCCTAGATACTTAAGCATGGCATGAGAAACTATAATCTCTAATTGTCATTGCAAACATGTTCGATCATAATATGTTGAATCATGGATACTAGGTTAAGCATATTTACAAAAACAGAACAAGTTGAGTTCATACCCGTTTCTCTCTGCCACAATCACTTCATCAAGTATCGTCATTATTGCCTTTCACTTGCATGACCGAATGATGTGAAAATGATAATAGTGCAAGAGTGCCGTGGACTAAGCTAGAATCTGCAAACATTTCATTCAAAAGGAGAAGACAAGGTAATATGGGATCTTTGTTAGATCAACAATAGTTCAAACGAGAGTCACTTAACATTTTCGTCGTGGTCTTCTCCTTGGTAAGACTCAACAAAAAGAAAATAAATTCAAAGAAACACACAAAAATATTTTTGGAGTTTTTAGTTTTTCTTGAAGAAAGCAAACTAAAGAAAAAGGAAAAACAAAAACGGGAAAAACTATTTACATGGGAGAGCTCCCAACAAACGAAAAGAAGAACAAGGAAATCATTTTGGGTTTTCTTTTTAATACTACAACCAACTAAGCTAGAAAGAAAAACCGAAAAGAATCAAAAAATATTTTTGGGTTTTCTCAAAGTTTTTCAAACACACAAGAAGAATGTGAGAAAAATAAATCTAGCATGGATAATACAACGAAAAAGTGTGAACACCGATAACTGGAATGAAATGTGTGAACATGAATGTACTGTCGGTGGAAATACGTACTCCCCCAAGCTTAGGATTTTGGCCTAACTTGGTAATAACCATCCATGGCCTGCATAATAATCAGAGTAGTAGCTCATAGAGGCTCTTCGTGCAGCCTCCTCAGCCTGCCGAGCAGCCACGACCTCCGTGTTGTGCGCGCGGGCCTCGCTCTCAAAAACATAATACCTTCCTTTGCTGTGAAAATCAAAGAGGGCAGGCGCAAGCAAAAAGGTACGCACAATGGTTCCTTTACTGAACCGCAAGTTATATGTATAATTAGTGATCTTGCCCTTATGGAACTTATGGCGCTTCATTGCCTCAAAGTCTAAATACCGAGTAGGTAGGATGGGGTCATTAGGCCAAGGTGACACACCTAGCTCCTTTGCTAAACATGACACATAAATCCCACCATAAAAATATCCACTACCAACGTTGTGTTGCAATCTGCATGCAACAATCACTCCAAGGTTAAAACATTTAATACCGGTGAGAGTAGTGTGTATGAGGCTCAAGTCAGGAGCACATATAATGTACTATAGTCTTGTTTGCCTACTACGCATTTTCCATTAAACAGTGCAAAGTATTGAATTGATGGGAAATGAATACTTTTTTTCTACCTTGAGTCACTCCTCTATCCTCACCGTAGCAAAGACTAGTAAAAATGACTCATATTCAGATCTTGGTGGCTCATCTAGCGAACCCCAATATGGAATTTTGTAGGCATTAGAAAACAACTCTAGAGGCATGGTAAATGGATAATCACAAAGGTTAAACAAAACTCTAGACTCACGAGGATGAAATTTAAATTCTTTAGTAAATGTTTCTATGAGGATAAGATGCTGGATGCACTTATCTTCAATGTAGGGACCAAGCTCGTGTTGTGTAAATATTGCCCAAGTTCTTCTTTAATACCTACACTCGCCATGAAATTGTTACACGGCCATAAACATGATTTGATAGCGGCATCCCATATTGAACTTGGACTTGGTTCAACATAAGACCGACAAATCGAGCCACTACTAGACGATGCCTCTGAGGACCCCCTCCTCGAAGAACTCCTTCCAAAAAGGTACATTTTATTTGCATACATTTTCTGAAAAAAATTTGGGTCACAAAATTTTGTCAGCAAAACTCCACAAGATTGATAGCAACCACTCATAAGGATGCATAGAGGCCATATTAAGCATTCAAACTACTTAGAATTCTAAGCATTCAACATGCAAGCTCATCTACAACGGCACCAAGAGTAGCTAATTATTAAAATTATAATCCACTAAAGCAAAACTAATTGGAGCAATGGAGGAGTCACATAGCAAGTAGCAATCTCCCAAAATAGTTTCAGAAACGGAGCTTTGAGCAAAGAGATCAAAATCCGCAGGTTTGAGAGCAAGAGCACGAGAGAGAGAGCTATGGTGATTTTTTTTTCTGGAGGTAGGAGAAGGAATAGGCTGAAGAGATAAGTGAGGGGGCCCACGTGGGGACCACAACCCTCCAGGGTGCGCCTGGGGTTGCTGGCGCGCCTAGGTGGGTTGTGCCCACCTGGTGCACCCTCCCTGTGATGTATTTGCACTAAAAATTCAGAAAAAAATCATATTAATTTTTCAGGGCATTCTGAGAACTTTTATTTTTGGGTCATTTTTTATTGCACGGGAAATTCATAAAACAGACAAAACATGGCATTTTATTTTATTTAACTATGAAAAACAAAAAACAAAAGGTAGGAACAGAAGGTTGTGCCTACTAGATTCATCGATTTCATACCTCTAAAAAATGATCCATTAATAAGGTTGATCGAGTCTTATTAACAACCACTACTGATTAGCATGACACCGAAGAACTTTTGTAAAAAACTAAGTTACCTCAACGGGAATATGCATATCCCCAACGATAAGCATTTCATATTTCTTTTTAGCAGTAGGTAGAGGTAGTTGAATACTTCCAATAGTTAGTGTCGGAGATTTTTCAATAACATCAATACCATTCACTTGGAACCGTTTCTTCGAAAAGTGCAGCGTGTGCTCATTACCACTGATATGAAAAGTGACCTTGCTTTTATTGCAATCAATAACAACCCCTGCAGTATTGATGAAGGGTCTACCAAGGATAATTGACATGTTGTCATCCTCGGGCATCTCAAGTATAACAAAGTCAGTTAAGATAGTATGGCAGTGGATTTATCAGCCATTTGCAAAGATATTTTAGTAGGTGTGACTTTATTCAAATTAAGTCTTTTATATAAGTAGAAAGGCATAACACTAAGACCAGCTCCTAAATCACATAAAGTAGTTTTGACATAATTTCGTTTGATGGAGCAAGGTATAGTTGGTATTCTCGGATCTCCAAGTTTTTTAGGTACTCCATATTTAAAAGAGTAATTAGCAAGCATGGTGGAGATTTCAGCTTCAGGTATTTTCCTCTTATTAGTGATGATGTCTTTCATGTATTTTGCATAAGGGGCCATCTTTAGAATATCTGTCAAGCGAGTGTGCAAAAGACTGGCCTAAGCATTTTAGCAAAGCGTTCAAATTCTTCATCATCTTTTTTCTTAGTTGATTTGGGTGGAAAGGGCATGGGTTTTTTAACCCATGGTTCTCTTTCTCTTCCATGTTTTTAGCAACAAAGTCTCTTTTATCATATCTTTTATTTTTACATTGTGGGTTATCAAGATCAATAGTTGGTTATATTTCAACATCATTATCTGGTTCTTTATAATTGTCTAGTTGAGTGTCTTTATGAACATCGTTATCATTTTCATTTTCACTAGGTGAATTTTCATTACTAGATTGAGTTTCAGCATTAGAGATAGAAACATCATTGTTATCCTCGGGAGGTTTTTCTTTCTCAGGTTCACTAGAGGTATGCAAAGTCCTAACTTTTTTCTTTTTCTTTTTTTTTCTAGAAGGACTAGGTGCACCAGTGTTAATTCTCTGAGAATCTTGTTCAATTCTTTTAGGGTGTCCTTCAGGATAAAGTGTTTCCTGAATTATTCTACCTCCTCTAGTCACTACTCTAATAGCATGATCATTCATATTATTATTCATTTCATCAAGCAATTCTCTTTGAGATTTAGAAACTTGTTCTAGTTGAGTTTGAACCACAGAGGCGTGTTTTCCTACACCTCTAACATCATTGGAGATTCTAAATAACAAGTCAATCAAGCGAGCAGTCATATCAGAATTACATTTGAATTGTTTCATAACATTAGCATTAAAGTGATCTTGTTTCATAATGTAGTTGTCAAATTAATAAAGGCGTTGACTAGGATGTTTATTATAAGGGATATCACCTTCACCAAACTTTAATAAAGAATTTACCTCTACCACCCGTGGAGGTGGTGTATTCAGTCCATGTATTTCTTCAATAGGTGGTACATTCTAAACATCCTCTGCTTTAATACCTTTATCCTTCATACTTTTCTTTGCCTCTTGCATATCTTCAGGACTAAGATATAAGATACCCCTCTTCTTCCTAGTGGGTTTAGGCGGTGGTTCAGGAAGAGTCTGATCATCATATTTTTTCAATATATTATTCAATAATTCCTCACCTTGTTCAATAGTTCGTTCCCTGAAAACACAATGAGCACAACTATTTAGGACGTCCCTAGAAGCATCAGTTAGTCCATTACAGAAGATATCAAGTATTTCATTTTTTTGAGTGGATGATCAGGCAAAGCATTAAGCAATTGGAGAAGCCTCCCTCAAGCTTGTGTAGACTCTCTTCTTCAATTTGCACTAAGTTAAATATTTCCTGTAAGGCAACTTATTTTTTATGAGTAGGAAAATATTTTTTAGAGAAGTAGTAAATCATTTGCTGGGGACTACACACACAACCAGTAGCAATAGTATTGTACCATATCTTAGCATCACCCTTTAATGAGAACGGAAATAACTTGAGAATATAATAGTAACGAATTTTCTCATCAAGAGCAAAAAGGGTGGCTATATCATTTAACTTAGTAAGATGTGCCACAATAGTTTCAGTTTCATAGCCATAGAAAGGATCAGATTCAACCAAAGTAATTAACTCTGGGTCAATAGAGAATTCATAATCCTTATCAGTAACAAAGATCGGTGAAGTAGCAAACTTAAGATCATATTGTATTCTAGCATTCAAAGATTTTTCTTTCAATTTGCATAATAATTTCTTGAGATCATCTCTATCATTGCAAGAAAGAAAGTCTCTAGCTGTCTCCCCATCCATAACATAACCTTCAGGTACCTTAGGCAATTCATATATAGGAGCGCCAGGTCTAACAGGTGTTTCAAGATTTCCAGCTTCAAGTACTTCATCATTTTGAGTGATCTCATCAGTTTCAATAATTTCATTCTCTTTAGCTCTAGCAATTTGTTCATCAAGAGATTTACTTAGTGGCACATCATCATCAAGCAAGGTACTAGCATCATCATGAGTAGCATTCATAGAAGAAGTATCATCATCAATAACTTGCGACATATCAGGATTAACGGCATGTGGTGGTGTTGCGAGATTACTCAAAATAGAAGGCGAATCAAGTACAGATCTAGATGGAAGTTCCTTACCTCCCCTTGTCTTAGAGGGAAAAATGTTAGTCTTGTTATCCTTCAGATTCTTCATAGTGATAAATAGATAATAATTCCAAGAGACTCAACAAATATAGCTATGCTCCCCGGCGACGGCACCAGAAAAAGGTCTTGATAACCCACAAGTATAGGGGATCGCAACAGTTTTTGAGGGTAGAGTATTCAACCCAAATTTATTGATTCGACACAAGGGGAGACAAAGAATATTTGTAAGTGTTAGCAGCTGAGTTGTCAATTCAGCCACACCTGGAGATTAAATATCTGTAGCAAGATGATCAGTAGCACAGTAATATTTTAATTTTAATAGCAATGGTAACAGCGGTAGTAACAGTAACGGTGATAGCAATGATTTTGTAGCAAGCGTAACAGTAGCAACATCAGTAGTAACTTAGCAAAAACAATATGTGAAAAAATCATAGGCACTGGATCAGTGAATTCGTTGGATGATATGCATCATATAACATTCATAACCTAGGGCAATACAGAACTAGCTCCAGTTCATAAATATAATGTAGGCATCTATTCCGTAAATAGTCATACGTGCTTATGAAAAGAACTTGCATGACATATTTTGTTCTACCCTCCCGTGGCAGCGGGGTCCATAAGGAAACTAGGGGATATTAAGACCACCTTTTAATAGAGAATCGGAACAAAGCATTAACACATAGTGAACAGATGAACTCCTCAAACTACGGTCATCACCAGAAAGTATCCCGACTGTTGTCACTTCCGGGTTTACAGATCATAACACAAAGCAGGTGCATATAACTTGCAAGATCGGATCTAGAACATAGATATAATGGTGAAAACATAAACGGTTCAGATCTGAATTCATGGCACTCGGTTCCTAGTGACAAGCATTAAGCATAACAAAGTCATAGAAACATCAATCTCAGAACAAAGTGGATACTAGGGATCAAGCCCTAACAAAACTAACTCGATTACAAGATGAATCTTATCCAACTCCTCACCGACCAACGAGCCTATGAAGGAATTACTCACTCCTAATTGGGAACATCATCGAATTGGTGATGGAGGGTTGGTGATGACGAAGATCGAAGTTACCCTCTCTGGAGCCCTGAACGGACTCCAGATCTGGCCTCCCGATGAAGGACAGGAGGCGCTGGCGGCCCTGTCTCGTGAAACGCGATAATTCTTCCTCCCCTATTTTATCTCCGAAAATAGGATTTTATAGCATCAGAGTTAGGGTCTGCGGGGCCACCAGGTGGGCGCAACCCACCTGGGCGTGTCGGGAGGGGGGCGCACCCTGGTCGGTTGTGCTCACCCAGCCCCCCCTCTGGTGGTTCTTGGCTCCAGTATTTTTCTTTTATTGTAAAACAATTCTCCAAAAAGTTTCATTCCATTATGAGAACTTCTATTTCTGCACAAAAAACAACACCATGGTAGTTCTGCAAAAAACAGCGTCAATCTGGGTTAGTTTCATTCAAATCATGCAAATTAGAGTCCAAAACAAGAGCAAAAGTGTTAGGAAAATTAGATACGACGGAGTCGTATCAGTCACGCCGATATTCCTAACGCTCACATTTTTGAACATATCGGTCTCACCGAGTTTAATTATTCGATCCCACAAAGATGAGTCAAATGTGTGTAACGGTTAGATTTTGTGTGGAGGCTATATATACCCCTCTAGCCCTCTCCATTTGTGAGAGAGCCATCAGAACGTGCATACACTTCCACCATACATTTTCTGATAGAGAACCACCTACTCATGTGTTGAGATCAAGACATTCCAATCCTACCACAAGAATCCTTATTTCTAGCCTTCCCCAAGTTGCTTTACACTCAAATCATCTTTCCACCATAGCCAAATCTAAGAGGGAGAGTTGAGTGTTGGGGGAGACTATCATTTGAACCACAAGAGCAAGGAGTTCATCATCAACACACCATCTATTACCTTTTGGAGAGTGGTGTCTCCTAGATTGGTTAGCTGTCGCTTGGGAGCCTCCGTCAAGATGTGGAGATGAACCAAGAAGTTTGAAAGGGCAAGGAGATCGCCTATTTCGTGAAGATCTACCCGAATGAGGCAAGTCCTTCATGGGCGATGGACATGGTGGGATAGACAAGGTTGCTTGTTCGTGGACCCTTTGTGGGTGGAGCCCTCCATGGACTCGGGTAGTTGTTACCCTTCGTGGGTTGAAGTCCCCATCAATGTGGACGTATGATAGCACCACCTATCGGAACCACACCAAAATCTTCGTGTCTCCATTGCGTTTACCTTCTCCAAACCCTTCCCTTTACCCTCATATGTAATGTTTTACTTTTCGCTGCTACACTCTTAGAATTGCATGTGTAGGTTGATTGCTTCACTTGTGTTAATTACTAAAATCCGCCCACAACTAAAATTGGGAAAAGGATAGATTTTTATTTGGTCAAGTAGTCTAATCACCCCTCTAGACATACTTTTGATCCTACAAGCACAACTACGGCAAGTATTTCCCTCAGTTGTGAAACCAAGGTTATCGAACCTGTGGGAGAACCAAGCAACACTATGTAAATGGTACCTGCACACAAAGAACAAATACTTGCAACCCGACGCATAACAGGGGTTGTCAATTCCTCCTCAGTAAAAAGATAAATTAAATTGTATGAGGTTGGATAAATTTGAATAAAACGCAAAATAAAAGATGCAAATAAAAAGTGCAGCAACGTATTTTTGGGTTTATGGAATAATAGATCTGAAAACATATGAGGTGAAGAATAGATCTGAAACCAATATGATAAAAGATAGACCTGGGGCCCGTAGATTTCACTAGTGGCTTCTCTCGAGAAAATATCATATGGTGGGTAGACAAATTACTGTTGGGAAATTGATAGAAGATCAAATAATTATGATGATATCCAAGGCAATGATCATGTATATAGGCATCACGTCCAAGATTAGTAGACCGAAACGATTCTGCATCTACAACTATTACTCCACACATCGACCGTTATCCAGCATGGATATAGTGTATTAAATTCATGGAGAAACAGAGTAATGCAATAAGAACGATGACATGGTGTTGACAAGATCTATTCATGTAGGAATAGACCCCAACATTTTATCCGTAATAGCAACGATACATGCGTGCCTTGCTACCCCTTCTGTCATTGGGTGAGGACACCGCAAGATCGAACCCATCACAAGGCACCTCTTCGCATGGCAAGAAAAATCAATCTAGTCGGTCTAACTAAACCAAAGATTTGGAGAAGAAATACGAGGCTATAACAATCATGCATATAAGAGATCAAAGAAACTCAAATAATATTCATGGATAGATCTGATCATAAACTCAAAATTCATCGGATCCCAACAAACACACCGCAAAAAGTTTACATCAAATAAATCTCCAAGAGACCATTGTATTGAGAATCAAAAATAGAGAAGAATCCATCTAGCTACTGCCTACGGACCTGTAGGCCTATGATGAACTACTCACCCATCATTGGAGGAGCACAAATGAGGATGATAAACCCCTCCGTGTTCGTGTTCCTCTTTGGCAGAGTGCCAGAATAGGGCTCTAGATTGTATCCCTTGGTTCTGGAACTAGTGGCCGCTGGAATTTTGTTTCGTCTTCTCCCCTAGGGTTTCTGGAATATCTGAGAATTTATAGTGCAAAGAGGCGGTGCAGGAGACCCCATGGGCCCCACAACCCATCAGGGCACACCAGCGGCCTTTGGCGTGCCCTGGTTTCTCGTGGGCCCCATGGGCCTCCCCCAAGTGCTTCCTTGGCTCCCAAGTTGTCTTCTGGTCCAGAAAAATCTCCAAAAAGTTTTGCTGCGTTTCGACTTCGTTTGATAGGGATCTGCAAAGTAAAAAAACATGCAAAAAACAACAACCGACACTGGGCACTATGTCAATAGGTTAGTTCCAAAAAATGATATAATGTTGCTATAAAATGATTCTAAAACATCCAAGAATGATAATAAAACATCATGGAACAATCAAAAATTATAGATACACTGGAGACGTATCATACGCACCCCACCGCAAGCAAGGTACAAGGTGCGAGGCGCCAGGAACACAAGAATTCAACAGAGAAGCGATCTGTGAGCTTCAGGAAGCGCGGGCCATGAGCGGCGAGCGGCGCACCCCATGCACCACCGGCTCGGCTGCCG
>NC_041391.1:472585890-472657137 GCF_002162155.2 Triticum dicoccoides | reverse complement strand
ATCAGAGGCCTCAACATGGCCTCTTCTCAAGACCTCTGCTGGCCGACGCGAGTCGGCCAGAGCTGGGGTGTTCCTTGCAACTACATCTGCATGCCCTTCGACCGGCTGAACATAGGCGCCACGTAGCAGTGGCTCGCACCGCTCATGCTGGCGTGTCATGAGGCCTAGCGCCTGGCGCTCACAGCTCACGAGGCCCCGGTCCCTCGTGAGCTTCCCGGGCCGCAGGAGCCGCCCGACTCATGAGGAGTGACCTCCACTACACGCTTCATCCGCTTCCTCGACACTCCTGCAGCGACATTGCTAGGTGACTTTTTGGTTTGTTCACTTGAGGGTGCCCCGCGGGCTGCATATTCTCAGGCTGGCTAGGGTTCTCTCCTGCAGTCGTGCTACTTTTGATTATGTATCGAGACCAGCCATGCTTTCATGAGTTGTTATGCCCGTTAACCTCGTGCTCTGGCACATATCATGTCTGGAGGCATTGCCCCTCGGGCTCCGCGCGCTAGGAGCTCTCCTCCTGAATGTTCCTTGAGAGGGGGATATTGGCACGGCGTCTGTACTCGGGTTCGTCCTTGCAGCGCTGATAATCTAAGTGATCAAGCTCTGGCTCGCGGGCTGGCCCCATGCACGTCATCCCATCAGGTCCTTAGTGCCTTGTTTTCTCACGAAACTACCATGAGTAGATCAGCAAGCGCGCCCTTTGTATCTTGTAATTTACCAATGTGCAGGAGCTTCAGGAGGCAGGCACCTGAATGGCGCCTAGGCAACACCGTGTCGCCTCAGGAGGAGGGGCCTTGGTCAGGCAACGGTCTGGTCCGCAAAATCTAAGTACAACCACCTCTTGCATCCCGCTATTGTTGGTTGAAGTCCCTTCCCGCACGATCCTCGCGAGGCAAGCTACTTCTTTTCTGCATGAGTCGCTTGCACGTTAAAAGGGGAGCTCTTGAGCATCGTGACCCAGGAGCTCTTACTGGCTCTCGGTCCATCACCCCCTGGCCTTGTCCCAGGTATCATGACCTGGCATACCAGCGACAGCTGGGCATCACTCGAGGGTCGGGTCCTGAGGACGTAGAGCACTTTGGCAAGCAAGGAAAAGGGAAGCGGATCTCGCGAGTGAGCATAGGGAGAGGGGCACAGTCCACAATTGAAACGCGAAAGAACGTTGATTTTTCACGCACTCCTCGTGTGACTCGTGCTGACTCATCATAGAGAGAGAGGCGCACATGGAATGAAGCTCTGAGGAAGCGCACCCTCACGATGCAAGAATCCTTCATGGGCCACGAATGCCTCACGCTGCACCCTCAGGTAAGTCATTCTCTTTGCGCCTCACGCGAGCCTTACTGATAATGCTTCACCACTACTTCCGCAATTTCGTCCAGCGAAAACCCTTTTCCTATCGTGAGCAGCTTGTGCATCAAAGAGGGCCTTTTGAGGGTCACGACTCAGGGGCTCCCACCAGACCTCGAGCCCCTCACCTCCTGGTCTTGCCCTAGGCATCGCGACCTGGCATACCAGCGACGGCAGAGGCTTGTCTGGGGACTGGGTCCCGGCGATGCAGATCACTAAGCGGTCCTAGGAAAAAGGGGCTAAGCCCAAATGAGAAGCGTCATAGTAACTTAAACGCGAGCCTGAAGCATTAAAGTCGAGGCGTAAGCCTCGCAGTTTCTTACACGCCCCCGCGGGGCCCAAGACAGTTTTTGATGCAGGAAATAAGAGAGAACAAAAGCTTCCCCTAGGAGGCCGCCGCTCCTAGGGCTCCAGCCTCAGCCTCGCCGACGTCTAGTCGGAGTCCTCCATCTTGACGCGAAGGGGTGGCGGCTCGTCGGAGTCGTCATCGCTTCCCTCCCGCCAGGGGAGGTATCGCCACAGTCGCTGCTACCAACACTGGATGAGGGGCCGCTGCTGCTGCTATCTCTCTCCATGCAGCATCCCAGGCGACCGTCGGCCTCCCCAAATATCTTCACAAAGAGCGTCGCAGCCCCATCGAACTTAAAGTGGAGGGTGTGCCCCTCGTTAAAGCTGCGGGCGCGGGCAAACAACTTCCATCCCCACATCAGGTGCATATAGCCGGAGGGGGTAAACTCCACCGACACCCATGAGGACCTATTGCAGCAGCCGTCTGGCTGTAGTCATAGGCCCAGGGGCGCGTCAGCCACCATCTCCTTCGCAAACAAGTCCTGGAGCTGGATCCAGGTGTAGAGAGGCATGTTCGTCCAAATGATAAACTCACGGGCCAAGTTGGCGGAGTGGGCCAATGCCTGAGGCGGACAGGTGGCCGCTCTATTTCTTCCTCCTTGGTCGCGGCCGCCTCGGCCCCCACGGGTGCACCCGCGAGTGGGGTTTGCCCTACGGCTGCTAGAACTAGTGTGAAACGCGAGTGGAGGATGCCCCCTTCCCTGTGGAGGCTCCACGTGTGAAGTAACGGACTTGCGGGAGCGCCCACGCCCTCTCCTGGGATGCGGAGGATCCGATCCCTCCAGCGCTACCTTGCCTTTCTCGGCGGCGGAAAACCTACTCATGGGCGCCATGACTACGATGACAAGGGTTGGAGACGAAGAGGCGACAAGACGACAGTGGGACGAGGTATCCGACCCCCTACCAATTTATAGTGATCAAGGGAGGCCGGCCCACGCCCCTTCACCTTCAAAACAATGATGGCTCCGCCGTGTGCGCCCGGCTTTTTGTCAGCTTGGGCAATTGCCGAGGCGATGTGGGGAAGTGGGGGCACCCCATGCCCCATCGTGCACCACATGTCGAGCCTGGCCCACAGGCGGTTGGGACTGGCATCGCTTCACCCTCTCCTCTTCGCCTCCGCCTCCGAGCAAGGTCATGCACGCCGCGTGCTTAGGGGATACTGTCGGGGCTCTAGGACCCGGGGTGCCCAGGCCTGTAGGCCTATGGGTCATCATGAGGCATCGTCAAAGGGCTCGGCACGACCCAGCATGAAGACTTCACAAGTAAAGCCCTCGCGATGCCCCCTGCCTCGCGAGGCAAGCTGCAGCATGCATCATGAAGCGCCCCGAGGCTCCATGAGGGGCGGCCTCCCAAGGCTGCCTCACGAGGCCCCTCGTGGGGAGGACATCTCTAGGCTCGCCACCCCACCTTGCGATGCACGTGGGTGACATGATCCATGACGAGCGGCGCCATAAGGGCGCCAACGGGTGCGGACTGTGAGGCTTTCCTCTTTGGTGATAAGGAGGCAAGATATCTCGCCGATACCCGAAGCAATCCCCAAAGGTTGCCATTCCGGTGCTACAAGAGCAAGACATGGTCTCGCCAGGACGGAGGTCATCGCCGAGCCCACTTGCGCGTCATGGACAGAAGCTTTGCAGGCGAAGACCGCCTTTAGTCAGGATTGGGTGTACTACTATCCCCCTTCAAATTTGGTCGTTGTGGTATCCGTTCCCACTGAGAGCCTTCGGGGAAGAGAGCCAATGCTAGTATAAATATAGGTTAGTCTCTACCATAGAAGGGGATCTGATAAAGTCGAGTCCCGAGCCTTAGAGAGGTCATTCATCCTTATACTCATTCATACAAATTCTCCTCACGAGGCAATTCACCACAAAGCAGGAGTAGGGTCTTACACTACAAGGTGGCCTGAACCTGGGTAAATCATCATGTTCCTCCCTTACCTTTCCCCTTGCTCGAGCACACCAAAGCTTCACCATCAGGTGGTGAGCAGCAAGGTTAGCACAACGGAGTTCTTCATGTGCACCCCAGAGTTCGAACCTCACTTTGGGTCTGCAGAGCCCCGAATTCGATAGGTATAAGTCATGGAGAAGTTAGAATACATTAGGTATTATGCAATAATAAAATATGAATGGGTTCATAACAACACTTAATTTTTATGATTTGCTTGTTATACTAACGGATCTCACGAGGTTTCTGTTGAGTTTTGTGTGCTGAAGTTGGGTGAGATCACGATGGATGAAGGAATAAGGAGTGGCAAGACCCTAAGCTTGGGGATGCCCAAGGCACCCCAAGGTAATATTCAAGTAGAACCAAGGATTTAACAGGACATCCCCTCTTTCGTCTACAATCCATCGGTATACAACTTGGAGCTATATTTTTATTCATCAATGATATGAGTTTTGCTTGGAGCATCTTGTATTATAATAGTCTTTGCTTTGTTTGCTTTTTAGTTTGCCACAATCAATGTTTGCTGCACACCTTCTGAGTGGGACACACATTTATTCGTGATTTGTTAGAATACATTATGTGCTTCACTTATATATTTTGAGCTAGGTAGTTGCTCAAGTGCGTCATTGATATCTTTCAGAGCCCGATGGTGGTTATATTTTAAAGAAATAGTTGCACTCTCATGCTTCACTTATATCTTTTTTAGAGTATAATAAATAGTAATGGCAATATGCACATGTTATGAAGTTGGTACCTGATATGATAGGTATTCAAGAGGGATATAATAAAAACTTTCATGTAGATCACTAAATATGATAAGTTTGATTGCTTGCAGTAGTTTTGCGATATTGAGATGGTAATATGTGGGAGGTACTAGTGAATGATTATGGTTTAGTAAGAATATTGGTGTTAAGGTTTGTGATTCCTAAAGCATGCACATACAGTCTCTAGTTATGCTATGACGTTGGAGCATGATTTATTATTGAGTGCCTTCCTTGTAAGTGGCGGTTGGGGACGAGCTACGGTATTTTCCTACCAATCTATCTCCCCAGGGGCATGCGTAGTAGTACTTTGCTTCAAGGGCTAATGGGCTTTCGCAATAAGTATGTGAGTTCTTTATGACTAATGTGGATCCGTGGAATATATGCACTCTTACCTTTCCACAATTTGCTAGCCTCTTCCGTACCATGCATTGCCCTTTCTCACCTTGAGAGTCGGTGCAAACTTCATTGGTGCATCCAATCCCCGTGATATTGTACGCTCTATCACACATAAGCCTCCTTATATCTTCCTCAAAACAGCCTTCGTACCTACCTATCATGGCATTTCCATAGACATTCCTAGATATATGGCCATGCAACTTCCACTTTTCCGTTATTATGACATACACCTTCATTGTCATATTACTTTGCATGATCATATAGCCAAAATAGTATTTATGGCTCAGCAACCGTTCATCATATTATGATACATGTTACACTGGCATCATTGCACATCCTGGTACACTTATGATTATCCTACTGGGTTGTCAATAAGGGAAATACTTATCTCTACTAACCTGCATCTCCTCTCCTTTTCAGGGAAAATACCAACGTAGCTCACAAGTAGCATGGTACCTGCATGTCCATGATTCTTTCTTGCAAACAATATGTGCAATAAGCAAGAGATTATCATGCACATGAGTGTAATGCATATACTTACTTTGAGGTCCATGATCAAATTCTTGAAGAGATAAGCTTGAGAAAACAAGGTTAGATAATATAAGGTAACTTCAACAAGAGAAGGGACACAAGGACAACAAGAGTACCAAGATTGGGATGACATGTATTAGGTAAGTATCACTAGGTAAATACTTGTTTAGGTGCACTCATGTCCCCAAAAGATCAAACAAGATTTCCAAAGGTGATTTTTCTCCCCTAAACTTGAACTTCCTCTCCCCCTGAATCTAGCATTGGATAATGGGAGTAGGTATTGTGAGACAAAATCAAAGCAAAAAATGAATCTATTTGAATTTCTAGTAAAAATATCAACTCGGATTGTCAACGTGTTTCTTCACTCTTAGAAACATGTAAGATTCTCTCCTCTTTTACAAAATGCATCTCTCTTCCTCAGGGTATTCCTTTTGACATAGAAGAGATTTGTAATAAGCTTTGATGTGCATCTCTCTCCCCCTTTGACATCAATTCCCAAGAAGGGTCTAGAATCAAGGTTATTGGTTAAGCGAGCATAGTCCTAGAGAGGCACAACTAGGCATGACGTAATTTCAGATGCAGGCAGAGGAAAAGAATCATTGAGTGGAGCTAGGAAAGAAATAATGATAATTTGACAAAAAGCTTCTTTAAGGTCCGAAGTCTGTTACTCCGAATTATATCGATTGGTGACTCCGAGACTAGTATGTCACATATAGATCACATCGGTGGATCCGAATATGTCCTTTTCGGTTGTACGGATGAACTGTGTGCAGTTTAAATTGCACTTAAGTGTAGCCGATGTGTTTCAAGTCGGAGGGGCCAATTTAAACACAAAAAGAAGATTTTGCCAACTCAGCTCACTTGGCACGAAGTTTTCACAAATATATTCAAGGAATTTGAATATGATTTGCAACGAATTGATCAAAGAAAAGAAACTAGCAAAAAATAGAAAAAGGAAGACATATCGATGAAGTTTTTTTGTCTTTCTTTTAGAAAGGGGAAACACTCTAGCAAGAATAAAATAACAAACAAAAAGACACTAGAGAGCTTCATCTAGAGAAGGGTCGGCGATTAGGTCACCTATGTTAGAGTATTTTGACTTAGGAGTCAAGTGAGAACACTTTATCATACGTCATACTCATCACTAAGCTCAAAATGGGGTTACCATTTTTAATTTAAGCATTTTAATGTATTCACATCTTGTTGAGTTGCTTTGACGCATATCTGTGAGTAAAGCTTCTCAAAGAAGTGGGAATTTATGCTGGGTTTTGGTGTAGATGTCCATCATGTAGTTGAACTTGAGGTGGATGCTCATGTAGTGAAGTTGGGAGCAACCCTTTCTTTGTAGTTCATCTTCCTACATGGTTTAGTTTTGCAAGGAACAACATATGTATCCAAATTTACAAGAGTGAAACATAGAGTCATATGTTGTCAAAGGATATGTTTGAGTTGTCTTGTTCCTTGGGCACACCAAAGGTTTAGATACTTGGTCCAATTTTGCTTGCTCAAGATAGAAGGTTGACAGCAAACTTATGAAGTGATGTACATCCAAGTACCTATAAGGGGTTAGATGCAATACAAGGGAGCAATGTATCCAATATATGAAATGATCATCATAGGAGAGTTATCAAGGATTAGTCATAAAAGCTCATGCCCTTGCATGCATCCAAGTGAGTGTCTAGTTCATGTTGGAAGCATCAGTAACAATCAAATCACTTCTCAAGTGACAAAATATCTTCTCATCAAGAGGTTTAGTGAAGATATCCGCCAATTGTTTATCGGTACGAACATGCTTGAGTTCAATGTCACCTTTAGCCACATGATCTCGAATGAAATGGTGACCAACCTCAACATGCTTAGTTCAAGAATGTAGCACGGGATTGTGTGCGATCTTAATAGCACTCTCATTATCACATAGCAATGGCACGTGTTTCACATGTATCCCATAATCTTTGAGAGTTTGAGTCATCCATAGCAATTCAGCACAACATGATCCGAGATCGATGTATTACGCTTCGGCGGTGGACAGAGACACCGAATTTTGTTTCTTTGAAGACCAAGACACAAGGGATATACCAAGAAATTCACATATACCTGACCTTGTCCCCGATATAGTCTGAATCGGAATAGCCAACAAGTTTGAAAGAAGATCCATTGGGATACCAAATGCCAAAGTTTAGTGTATGTATCAAGTATCTCACAATTCTTTTCATGGCCTTAAGATGACACTCTTTTGGTGTCGCTTTGTATCGTGCACACATGCACACACTTAACATAATGTCAGGATGGGATGCACATAGATATAGCAATGAACCAATCGTGGATGTATAACCCTTTTGATCAACGGGTTTGCCATCCATTGTCAAGCCAAGATGTCCGGTAGTAGGCATGGGGGTTTTCATACCTTTGCTTTTTCTTGCATGTTGAACTTCTTAAATAACTCCTTGGTATACTTTGTTTGAGAAAGAAAGGTACCATTCCTAGTTTGCTTGATTTGCAAGATAAGGAAGAGTATGAGTTCACACATCATAGACATCTCATACTTTTCCGACATTAATCTTCCAAACTTTTTACTAAAGAGAGATTCACTAGATCCAGATTTGATATAGTCAACATATATTTGGCACACAAATAGTTCACCATTCACTCTCTTGGTAAATAAGCTTGAATCAATTTTTCCAAATTCAAACTGTTTTTCAAGAAGAAACTTTGTCAAGCATTTATACCAAACTCTAGGGGCTTCTTTGAGACCATGGAGAGCTTTATGAAGTTCATAAACATGGTTTGGTTTCCTTTGATTAACAAAACTGGGAGGTTGTTTAACATAAAGTTCATACTCAATTTCACCATTTAGGAAAGCACTTTTAATATCCATTTGACAAAAGGTGATATCATGGTGATTGGCATAAGCAAGTAGAACGCGAATGGACTCAACTCTTGCAACGGAGCATAAGTCCCACCATAGTCCATACCCTCAACTTGAGTGTAGCCTTGAGCCACGAGATGGGCCTTGTTGCGTATGACTTGCCCATCTTCATATTGCTTGTTAAGAAACACCCATTTGGTTCCGATGATGTTTTTTTCATCCTTGGGCTTCTCAACCAATGTCCACACTTGATTTCTCTCGAAGTTTTGTAGTTCTTCATGCATAGCATTCACCCTATTGGGGTCTTCGGGGGCTTCTTCAATCTTCATAGGCTCAATAGTAGAGATGAATGAGTAAAGCTCACATAAGTTAGCTAAACGAGATTTAGAGCGAGTAATTCTCCCGGATTTGATGTCGCCAAGAATTTGTTCGAGGAGATGATGCCCGTAAACTCTTGTTCTAACTCGTGGTAGATTTTGCTTGGTTTGTGGTGAAGAATCCTCCTCATCTTCTTCTTCGTCCTTGTTGTTGGTGTTGTTGTTCTCTTGAGGAGGAGGAGAAGGAGGTCGAGGTGGATCATTTTGTTGAACTTCCTCATTTCCTTCGTCTTGACCTGTTCCACTTTTGGATGCCTCTATATCAACTTGTGGTTCACCTTGATATGACGTTGAGGCTTCCACTTGAATGGACGAAGTACTCTCCTTCACCTCAGTTGGACGGATCTTGCCAATAGACAAGTCTTGCATTTCTTTTGAAAGATTTGTATCTCCTACATCAATTGGCAATTGCTTGACTTGCGAGCCGTTAGATTCATCAAACCTGACATCTACCATCTCTTCAACTTTTCGAGTGAAGTTGTTGTAGACATGATAAGTGTGAGAGTTCGATCTGTAACTGAGTAGGAAACCTTCATAAGATTTAGGAGAAAAATTTGAACGACGATGCTTATCAAGAATGTAACATTTTGAGCCAAATACTCAAAAGTTTCCAACTTGTGGTGTTTTACCAAGAAGCTTGTGAAGATAGAGTCGATTTGTAGCATGACAAGCCGTCTCAACCGCTTCCGCCGAAAAGTGTTTTGGCGTCTTGTATTCATCAAGCATTGTTCACACCATCTCGATAAGGGTACAATTCTTCCTCTCAACAACTCCATTTCGTTGAGGTGTGTACGTAGCCGAGAAATCATGTGAGATGCCTTCTTTGTCAAGAAAGATATCCACATTAGCGTTCTTGAACTCCGTTCAGTTATTGGTCCGAACCTTCTTAATATTCACTTCAAACTAATTTTGGGCCTTCCTAGTGAAGTTCTTGAATATCTTTTGTACCTTGGATTTGTCATTAAGAAAGATCACCCACGTAAATCTGGAAAAATCATCAACTATGACCAAACTGAAAGGGTTACCACCAAGGCTCTGGTAAGCATTGGGAGAGAAGAGATCCATATGAAGTAGCTCAAGTGGTCTCCTCATGGTCATAATGTTCTTCATGGGATGACTTCCTCCAACTTGTTTTCCTGCTTGGCAAGCACTACAAGTCTATCCTTGTCAAAGATTATCAAGATTTCGCATGCCAACATGTCCTAGCCTTTTATGCATTAACCATCTTTTAGAAGATTTTGCAATAAGACATGTACGAGGTTGGGCTCTTTTAGTGAAATCAACAATGTGTAGATCACCTCTACGGACCCGTAAAAACCATATTATGATTATCTCAACGAAACACTTGGCAATCTACTTCGATAAATAGAACATTGAAACCAAAGTCGGATAGTCTAGATACAGAAAGAAGATTGTATCCAAGATATTCAATAAGCATAAAATTTTCAGTGGAGCAATCATTGAATATGGCCACCTTACCAAAGCCAAGTACCTTGCCCTTGGAGTTATCTCCAAAAGTCACATACTTGCATGGACCATCATTCTTAGCAAGCTCACGAAACATGTCCCTATATCCGATCATGTGATCGGTGCATACACTATCAAGAATGCACTCTTTTCCTCTGACCATGTATTCTTGAAGATTTTCCATGAGACTAAGATTTCTCATAGTCTTCTCATATTCAATGTCGAACTCTTCGTCCTCATCATAATAGTCATGTTCAACATCATCATCATGTATGTGATCATCACCTAGGGCAATAGATTCGATAGATTTATGATCATGACAATGTGCAAGTTTGTGAATTCTAGTGATTTCCATTATAATGTTGCTTATGGTTCCAATATCACGTTTAGCACGCATAAGATCTTGAAGCTCAAATAGACATTCATCAAACCTAGCATCACTAGGCTTCATCTTATGGAAGGCAATGGACTTATGAAGAATCTCATTAAGGTTCTGTAATGAGTAATTGGAAAGCGTGTCTCTAAGTTCTTCCACAAGGTATATGCGCATTCAAAGTTCCGCATACACACAAGCACATGGTTAGGTAATCCACGAATAATAACATTGACGACTCTAAGATTACAAAGCATACCAATTCCTCCTCAAGAGTTGGATGCAAGATATCAATAGGAGGCACATAAGGACTATGAAAATACTTTCTCAAGTTAAATTCATCAAAGGTGACAAGCATTTCATTTTTCCAAGAATTATAGTACTCTGGATCAAGAAGAGGCACTCTACATCTAAGCCTCCCCAAAGTGGACACATCCATCTTCCAATGATGGTAATTAAACCAAAGCTCTGATACCAATTCTAGGGCTGGAGAAGATAGGTCTAGAGGGGGTGAATAGACTTTTAACCAACCAGTTTTCAGTTTCCTTGAAACTTAGGCAGATTTGGGCACTAGTTAAAATATCACCAAGACTTCGCACACATGCATATCTAGATATAAGGCAATGATGACCTACAAGTATAGGGGATAAATCATAGTCCTTTTGGTAACTAAGAGTGTCGGACCCAACGAGAAGCAGAAGGAAATGACAAGCGGTTTTCAGCAAGGTATTTTCCGCAAGCACTGAAATTATCGGTAACGAGTAGTTTGATAGCAAGATAATTTGTAACAAGTGAAAAGTAGCAATAGTAACTAAGGTGCAGCAAGGTAGCCCAATCCTTTTTGTCGCAAAGGACAGGCCGGAATGGTCTCTTATAATAAACTAAGCATTCTTGAGGATACACGAGAACTTCATCTAGTGACTTTCATCATGTTTGGTTGATTCGCGTTCGCTACTTTGATAATTTGATATGTGGGTGGACTGGTGCTTGGGTGATGTTCTTACTTTAACAAGCCTCCCACTTATGATTAACCCCTCTCGCAAGCATCCACTATGAAAGAAAATTTAAGATAAATCTAACCATGACATTGAAGATATGGTTCCAAACTAGCCCCTTACGGAATAGCGCATAAACCAGGGTTTAAGCTTTCTGTCACTCTAGCAACCCATCATCTAAGTACTACTCTACAATGCATTCCCTCATGTCCAAATATGGTGAAGTTTCATGTAGTCGATGTTCAAATAACACCACTAATGGAATCAACAACATACATATCATCAAAATATCAAACGAATACCAAATTCACATGATTACTTATGAAAAGACTTCTCCCATGTCCTCAATAACAAAAGTAACTACCCACACAACATATTCATGCTCAAGATCAGAGGGGTAATGAATAGCATAATAGATCTGAACATATGATCTTCCACCAAATAAGCCAACTAGCATCAACTACAAGATGTAATCAACACTACTAGCAACGCACAGGTACCAATCTGAGGTTTTGATACAAAGATTGAATACAAGAGATGAACTAGGGTTTGAGATGAGATGGTGCTGGTGAAGATGTTGATGAAGATTGATCCTCCCATGATGAGAGGGTTGTTGGTGATGATGACGGCTTTGATTCCCCCCTCCCGAAGGGAAGTGTCCCCGGCGGATTGGCTCTGCCGGAGAGCAAAAGTGCTCCTGCCCAAGTTCCGCCTCGAGATGGCGGCGCTCCACCCCGAAAGACTTCTCCTTATTTTTTCTAGGGAAAATGGGCTTATATACAAGAAGATGGGCATCGGAGGCTGGTGCCATATGGGCTGATATGTCTCCAATGTATCTATAATTTTTTATCGTTCCATGCTGTTATATTATCATTCTTGGATGTTTTACAATCATTTTATAGCAACTTTATATCATTTTGGGGTCTAACCTATTGACATAGTGCCAAGTGCCAGTTGCTGTTCTTTGCTTGTTTTTTACATAGCAGGAAATCAATATCAAATGGAGTCCAAACGCAGCGAAACTTTTTGTGGATTTTTTGGACCAGAAGACATCAAGTGGGGCAAAGAAGTACCGAAGAGGGCGCCCGAGGTGAGAACAAGACACCTGGGCGCGCCTGGAGGCCCGGGCGTGCCCTGGTGGGTTGTGCCCACCTCGGTGGCCTCCTACACCACTTCTTTGCTCTATAAATACCCCAATATTCCAGAAACCCTACGGGAATCGACGAAAATCAATTCCAGCCGCCGCAAGTTCCAGCACCACCAGATCCAATCTAAACACCATCACAGAGGGGTTCATCATCCTCATTGGTGCCTCCCCGATGATGCGTGAGTAGTTCATTATACACCTACGGGTCCGTAGTTAGTAGCTAGATGGCTTCCTCTCCCTCTCTTGATTCTCAATACAATGGTCTCTTGGAGATCTATTTGATGTAACTCTGTTTGCGATGTGCTTGGCGATCCGATGAACTTTGAGTTTATGATTAGATCTATGTTTTTATCCATGAAAGTTATTTGAGTCTTTTGATCACTTATATGCCTGATTACTTATAGCCTCATATTTGTTCTTCGAATCTTTGGTTTAGTTAGCCTAACTAGATCAGTTTTTCTTGCTTTGGGATGAGGTGCTTTGTGATGGGTTCGATCTTACGGTGCTTGATCCCAGTGACAGAAGGGGAACCGACACGTATGTATCATTGCCGTTAAGGATAACAAGATGGGGTCTATTTCTACATGAACAGATCGTGTCTACATCATGTCATTGTTCTTATTGCATTACTCCGTTTCTCCATGAACTTTATACACTAGAGCATGTTGGATAGCGGTCGATGTGTGGAGTAATAGTAGTAGATGCAGGCAGGAGTTGGTCTACTAATCTTTGACGTGATGCCTATATAATGATCATTGCCTAGATATCGTCATGATTATTTGAAGTTCTATCAATTGCCCGACAGTAATTTATTTACCCACAGTATGCTATTTTTCTTGAGAGAAGCCACTAGTGAAATATACGGCCCCCGGGTCTCTTCTTTATCATATTTGCCTTCGAGATCTATTTTTATTTGCCTTTATTTTTAGATCTATTAATCCAAAAATACAAAAATACTTTGCTGCACTTTATTTTATTCATGATCTATTTATTCAAACTATTACAACTTTGTCCCGTCCACGTGCCAATTTCTAGCGCCGTTACCCGAAAGGGATTGACAACCCATTTTAACACGTCGGGTTGCAAGTATTTGTTCTCTGTGTGCAGGAGCTGTTTACGTGGTGTTGCGTGGTTCTCCTACTAGTTCGACAACCTTGGTCTCATCACTGTGGGAAATACCTGCCGTTGATGTGCTGCATCATCCCTTCCTCTTTTGGGAAATACCAACGTAGTTGAAGCAAACATCATGGGCACCTGAGTGGCCCCCTCTGGTACTACTTTGATGTTGTATTTTTATTTATTCCAAAATAAATATCCATCAAAATTCAGCTCATTTGGAAATGTGCAGAATAGGTATCTCTGACATAGCATTTTCAGGTCCAAAATTCCAACTGCCGGCAATCTCGCTCTTCGTGTAAATCTTGCATATTGTGAGAGAAATGCATTAGAATTGGTCAACAATGGGTTATATTAGTTAAAACACTATAAATAATGGTAGGAAAAAATGATGCAAAATGGATGTATCAGGCAGTAGAAATAGTATAACATGTAGTTGTGCGGAAAGTAGAGATGGAAGATCAAACACAATGAAGACACGAAGATTTTTGGCTTGGTTCCGATAGGTGGTGCTATAGTACGTCCATGTTGATGGATACTTCAACCCACAGATGGTAATGGTTGCGTGAGTCCACGGAGGGCTCACCAATGATGAAGCAACCTTGTCTATTCCATCATGGCTTATGTCCATGAAGGGCTAGCCTCACTTGGAGTAGATCTTCACGAAGTAGGCGATCTCCTCGCCCTTGCAAATTCCTTGGTTCAACTCCACAAGATCTTGGAGGCTCCCAAGTGACACCTAACCAGTCTAGGAGACACCACTCTCCAAAAGGTAATAGATGTGTAGTTGATGATGAACTCCTTATCGGCAGAACCAAAATGTTAGGGTTTGTCTTTGGCAGTGTGTATGATCAACTCGGTGAGTCCGGGATAGAGATTTTTGGTGGGAATGAGATGATACTTTAGGGTTTTGGATAGATGTGATATGGAGAATGTGGTTGAGGGTTTTGGAGCAATAAATCTAAGCACTTAAGCAACAAACTCATCATTAGTACCTCATCCCCTTTTAATAGAATTGGCTTTCCTATATGACTTATGTGATCTCGGATCACTTAAGAACAATGAAGAGTCTTCGAGCTTTGCCAATTCCATGACCTTAGCATTTTGAAGTTGTTCACATCCTCATGTCCTTGACATGCCATTGTTGAACTTTCTGAAATATACTAGATAAAAGTGTTAATCCAACAATATGTATGTTGACATGAATTAGCGAAACCACCAAGGAAGCAAGTGTGCTTTCAAACTCTCAGGTAGAAAGTTTACTTGGGTGAACACACTGCCGAATCCCACTTACGAGAAGTTGGACCAAGTTCTCACCCGTATTGGAAGGGAATATAAGTTTCCTTTGGTGATGGTCCAAGCTTTACATAGAGGAATTTTTGATCACACCCCTTTGCATGTTGACTCTACGGAAACGACACATGTGGGAAACAAGAACATCTTTTCTTTCGAACTAGCATGGTTTCAGAGAGAGGGCTTCATCGATCTAATAGACCGGGAATGGGCTGAGGTCACAGAAGGGAGTTCAAATATCGAGCGATGGCAAAATAGCCCGGGATTAGGCATTTGAGGCAGTTCCTGCGGGGCTAGGCTAAAAATGAAGCGGGATTTGTAAGGTGGAAAAATATATGCTTATCCACCTCATAAATGAACTTGATCTAAAGGTCGAATCCATCTTATTATATGTGGATGAATGGGCATCTAAAATGGAGGCTGAGGTGAAACTTCGAACACTTCTTAGAGAAGGAGAGATGAAATGGCACTCAGAGCTAAAGTACGGTAGGTCATCCAAGGGGACAACAATACCTACTTTTTCCATATGATTGCAAATGGAAAACATAGATAGAAGAAAATTTTCTAGCTAGAGCAGGATCAGGGTACAATTTTAGGACATGAGAACCTAAAATCGTATCTAACTACTATAAACAACTATTTTGTGCTCCTGAGGACAATTTTGTGTCTCTGTACGAGCAAATATGATTGGGGATATTCCTTAGCTCGAGATAAATGAGGATGAGATTATATCCACACCATTCTTGGAGAAAGAGGTGTTTCAGGACATATCACAAATGAAGAATAATAAGGCACCAGGCCCGGATGGCTTCCCAGCAGAATTTTATAAGAAATGTTGGCATGTCATTAATGGTGACATAGTACCAATGTTCCATGACTTGTTTAGTGGCCAACCATAACTATTCCACCTAAACTTTGGAACATGGGTGGCACCACCTACTTTTTGCTCGGGTCCCCCACCACGGCTGGCATCATGGGTTAACGAAGGACTTATCTGGGGGCTACCCAAAGACGTGCCCTTGCTGCAGGGCCGCATTCGAGATCTTCTAGAAAGAGATATCAATTTGACCGTAGTGGCGCAAGTCATGGTGATTCGCCGCACACTGCCCTGCAGACGTCGACCTCTCCGCCTGTGGGAGTTCAATCCGGAGGGACCACGAGTCCTACAACATTTCATGGGAATGACACCCATGGAGATGTACAAATTGTTTTTCGGATCACAAGCAAGGTGTCCGGATTTGTCCGAGGACGCATGTCTGAGCTGCAATCGCCCGGATGCTAAAGTAAGTAGCCCCGTATTTGGATACACCATCCATATTTTTATCAAATCTACCCTTTAGCAGAGTTGTCCTTCGAACAGGAGTGGATGGCGAAGGCAAAGCTTATCAGGTGTCCAGCCCCCCTGCCCGAGACCGTGCCGAATCCCATGCTGACCAGGATGCTGGAGGTCGCGCCATTGGCGGAAGGCGAAGAGGGGACCCAAGGAGCTACCGCCTCCACAAAGGAGGCCGTTAGGAAGGGAAGAATCGAAAATTCTCCCGACCAGGGAAAGAAAAGGAATGCCTCTGAAGACCCGGAGGTGATAACCTCAAAACGGGGAAAGAAATCTTTGTCCGAGGGTTCGGCACCGGAGAACGCCCCAGCCGAATCGCCCCCTAAAGGGGACCCGCTCTCTCCCAAGGCGGAAGTGGAGGGAGGGTTTCCATAATGAATCACACTCACGTTTTATTCCTGAGGAAAATAACCGAAACATTATTTTGCAGTTCGGATCTCAACCCTTCTCAGCAGAGCTCATCTTCAGGGGATCTTCGTCCAGAGATGATAGAGAGCGAAACGCCTCCCCTTGTTCCACCGTCTCACGAGGCTCGCGACCCCGAGGTATCGTCCCGGAGGGTTTTTTCAAGTCCGGACCCTGGAAAAGGTCGTCAGACTAGTCCGACACCCTCTTGCGCGCCGGCGGAGGGGCTGAAGGATCTGCTTGGTAGGGCGTCCATCTCAGAAGAACACTGTACGTTGATGGATAAGGTGATTGGAAGGATTTCATCCGCGGAAAGCGGATTGTACGAGGCTGCCAGGAGTTTACTAACAGGCTTTGAGGTATGTAAAAAGGTGTACCTTTTGGTAGAGCCGCATATTAAATGTGCCATGTATGAATAGTAGCCCCTGAGACTTTGTGTGTCGTCACGAGTGATGGCGCACAGAGGATCATAACCCCAGGTATAATATGTCGCCTATTCTATGAAGGTGGCGAGGTGTTCGGTGGCTAGCCGGACTGATGAATCTGCCGAACTGAAGCGGCAACTTGACATAGCGGATGCCGACATCGCGCTTGTAAATAAGCGGCTAGATGAGGCTCAAGGTATGTTCAAAAGACACCCAGTAATAGGAGCTTGATGCTCGGGCCTTATATATATACTTTATGTAGATGGTGCTGCTGCCGTGGAGAACCTTTGGGTGGAACTTGCCCGAGCCAAGGAGCAAGCAAGGAGAAGTGATGCGGCTGCCGTTAAAGCGGCTGAAGAGCTAAGAGACGAACATGCTGCTCACTACCAGAGCAAGAAGGAAATAGCCGGGATGGCCAAAAAATTGAAGGGTGCTACCAACCGCTGTAAATTTCTTGAACAAGCAGGTAAGGCGGCTCAGAAGGACCTTGAAAAGATCACTGCCGAAGCCAAGGATACTCACTCTGCCATGAGAGCGATGAAGGAGGAGCTGTGTCAGGCCGAAGATATCACGGCTGGAAAGCCTTATATGCTGCGGATGAAGTTCGGAGACCCCAAGTATGTTCCATTAGACCGGTAGTGGAGTGAGGAAAACACTTATCTGGATTTGGCCGCAAGTGCGGCGGACGCGACCGAACACTTCCGCAGCCGAGGTGACCATGAGTTGGAAGAGCTTTTTTGGTCGCAGTACCATAATCCAGAATGCCCACTGTCAGTGTCCGACCGTTTAGCCGCCTGGGCGGAGCTGAACATATTATCCGGACTCGCCATGACGTATGTTGCGAGTCGTTTGTGGCCGGAGAAGCCGGAACTGAAGAGTTATTTTGGCTTGGTGCAGCAGTTCCTTGGTTCGGTGCCGCATGCTGATGCGATGAAGAGGTCGGCATGCATAGAGGGCACACAGATGGCTCTTGCCCATGTCAAAAAATACTGGGTAGATATGAAGGCCAGTATTGTTGCGTCACAGGATTCGGACGAAAGCCGAGTACCTGCCAAGCACTATTTTGAGGAAGTTCTTCCTGGCGCTCGTATAATAGAGTTGCAGTGCTCGAAGGATGTTGTGTTCGAATAGCTGATACTATTTGTAAAACAAATTTTGTTTTTAGGAAAAAAGCTTTTTATACTTGTGCTTGCAAGAATCATAATGCCTCCTGTGCGGCCGTTTAATGTATATATGTGTATATAACCTGAAAGATGGCAGTCGTTGGCTTCAGCCCCCACGCATAGAATGCGGGGGTGTTCGCAAAAAGGCGCCTTTTCACACTTAATCCAATGTCTTGGTCCTACAAAGGAGGTGATGGCGCGGCGAACTAGGCAACCAGACTATAATGCTTTATCACTTTCACTTAGCCATAGGAGTTTGACAGTGGGGCTACTAAATAGCCCCTAGGGGCACCGCGCTCGCCCGAATTTGGGGCGCGAGTGTGCCTGGCCGGGAAGCGGCCCTTCGTTAATGCGGGGGAATCCAAAAGATTCCGAAAGTCATCAAGTGGTTGACTAGTCTCTCCCTATATCATGACAATCACTTTTCGGCTTTCTCTACTGAGGTGCTCACCTGGCCGAACCGGGGCACAATCGCAGTAGTTCTCCTTGTGCCTCGTTAGCCGATATAACGGAACATAAGGCAGCAAAACACAGGAGCCGGGCAAACCCAACATTTGACCAAAGACATGATTCGGTGTTGATGCATATAGGGCCAAACTCGCGACGCCGAACACTCCCTAAGGTATTCGGTCTTTATGAAGACGGGCCGAAATAGAGCCCTTGGTAAAAAAGCCCCTAGTGTCCAGGTATGTGCAAAAATTCTGGCATGGCCACATGCCAAGACGCCAGCCTCCTCCTCGGCTATAGAGAAAACCGGGGGATGCTATCAACAAGAGACAGTAAAAAAGGTTTACGCAGGGTATTAATCTAAAAAGAATCCTTGAAACGGGTCCCTGCTGCACGTCTGCGCCTGTGTCTCCGTTGTGCCGTATCCTGGATGGGCGTAGCACGATGTTCGTCTGCGAAAGAGAGGAACTTAGTAAAAAATAAGCATGCGAGAAATCTATATCGAAATAAATAAAATATAGTTGGAGCAAGGGTTGGGCCATATTGTCTCCGAGCGTGAGCACACGGAGCCCCTTGCACGAGGGTATGCGGCTATTAAGCATGTTGACGCCGGACTCGTCGAGATGTGTCCGGGATAGTAGGCTGGATTTGTGGCGGCTCTCTAGGCAGCCGCACCCCTGCCCGTACTTTGGGGGTCAATTTATGTTCCCTTGTAATGAAATGATGCCCTTTGGGCCGGGCATTTTGAGTGTAAGGGATGCATAGTGCAGTATTGCATTAAAGCGGGCGAAAGCTTCGTGTCCCAGTAGCGCTTGATAGCGACTTACGAATGGGGCGATGTGGAATGTTAGCTTTTCGCTTCGGAAGTTGTCGGGTGATCCGAACGTGACTTCTAACGTAAGGGAACCCATACTTGGGGTATCCGAACCTGGCGTTACTCCTTGAAAGGAAGTGTTTCCGAGGTGGATTACAACTGGGTTTACCCCGAGTTTGCGGACTGTGTCCTGATATAATAGGTTCAAGTCGCTGCCGCCGTCCATAAGGGCGTTTGTAAATTGGAGTCCGTTAATAATTGGATTTACGACCAAGGCAGTCCAGCCTGCGTTCTGGTCTCCTCTGGAGTAATCCTGATGATCGAAGGTGATTGGTTGTAACAACCGGTGGGGTTGCTCCTCCGGGGCTGGCTGTATGGCGCGTGTCTTCGTAGGTGCCGTTCTGCTCTTCCCTTTTGTCACATGAAGTAGATTTACTGTCTTGACTTCTTGTGGGAACTTCTTTTGTTCTCCGGTGTTCTGCTCGTGGGGTGCATCGTCATCTTCGCTTGGTGTGTTGAGCCCCTTGTGTTTGGCGTTGAGCTTGCCGGACTGCTTAAAGACCCAACAATCTCTGTGGGTATGGTTTGTAGGTCTCCCCGGAGTGCTGTAGATTTGACATATTTTGTCCAAAATTTTGTTGAGGTTGGATAGCTCGTCCCTATCGTCTTGGGGGGCGGCTTTTTCTGATTTTGCCGAGAGCTTTTGAATCCGGCGTTTACTGCCGTGCTCATCGGGCTGTTGTCCTTTATCCGGCGCGGCTTCCCGTTCCCATCTCTGGGTTCGGACGTATTCGGGTCGCTGGTGTTGCTTCTTCCCAACCAGCTATCCTCTCCTGCACAGAAGCGGGTCATGAGGCTTGTTAACGCGGCCATTGTTCGCGGCTTTTCTTGGTCGAGGTGTCTGGCGAGCCATTCGTCTCGGACGCTATGTTTGAAAGCTACTAGGGCCTCTGCGTCCGGACAGTTGACTATCTGATTCTTTTTGATAAGGAATCTTTTCCAGAGCTTCCGGGCTGACTCTCCGGGCTGCTGAGTTATATGACTGAGATCATCTGCATCCGGGGGCCGGACATAGGTCCCTTGAAAATTTGCCCGGAAAGCATCCTCAAGCACTTCCCAACTTCCCATGGTGTTTTCGGGAAGGCTTTTAAGCCAATGCCGGGCTGGCCCTTTGAGCTTAAGGGGTAAGTATTTTATGGCGTGGAGGTCGTCTCCTCTGGCCATGTGTATGTGGAGGATGTAGTCCTCGATCCAGACTCCAGGGTCTATTGTTCCGTCGTATGCATCTATGTTAAATGGCTTGAATCTGGCTGGGAATTCATGGTCCAGCACATCATCGGTAAAACATAGGGGGTGTGCGGCACCCCTGTATTTAGGCGTGCCGCGATGTTCGGGTATTTTTTGCATTGCATCACTCACTGGAGCTTGCTTTCTTGGCCTATAGATGGATCTGGTTGGGCCAGTTTTCTGATGCGAATTCTTGGACGGATCGCGCGCCATATTGAGTGCGGCGTCCTTTGATGCATGAGATTGATCGTAGGGTCGTCTATCCGACCTTGTGGCTTCCTTATTTTTTGACTGTGGGGGCTTTATGGCCTCTTCGTCAAATTCCGGTAGTAGTTTCCGCTTCTGATAGCTCTTTGTGTGGCAACTACTGCCGTACTTGTGTGCGGTATTGAGTACTTTGCCCCATCTGATCCTGAGTGCATCTTTCGCTGTCTTGAGCCTCCGCTTCTGCTTTCTCAGGCTACGTGCAGTGGCGACGAGCCTTTGGTCGAGGTTCTGATGTTCCAGCAATTTGTCTGGTGTGAGGTCGTCCGGGCTATTATCTTTCTCGGGGATTGGTTGTTCGGATTGTCCGCTGTCGGTGTCAAAACCGGCGGATCTCGGGTAGGGGGTCCCGAACTGTGCGTCTAGGCGGATGGTAACAGGAGACAAGGGACACGATGTTTTACCCAGGTTCGGGCCCTCTTGATGGAGGTAAAACCCTACGTCCTGCTTGATTAATATTGATGATGTGTGTTACAAGAGTGGATCTACCACGAGATCAAGGAGGCTAAACCCTAGAAGCTAGCCTATGGTATGATTGTTGTCCGTCCTATGGACTAAAGCCATCTGGTTTATATAGACACCGGAGAGGGCTAGGGTTACACAAAGTCGGTTACAATGGTAGGAGATCTACATATCCGTATCGCCAAGCTTGCCTTCCACGCCAAGGAAAGTCCCATCCGGACACGGGACGAAGTCTTCAATCTTGTATCTTCATAGTCTTGGAGTCCGGCCGATGATGATAGTTCGGCTATCCGGACAACCCCTAGTCCGGAACTCCCTCAGTAGCCCCTGAACCAGGCTTCAATGACGATGAGTCCGGCGTGCATGTTGTCTTCGACATTGCAAGGCGGGTTCTTCTTCCGAATAATTTATAGAAGATTGTGAACATTAGGATAGTGTCCGGCTCTGCAAAATAAATTCCACGTACCACCGTAGAGAGAATAACATTACACAAGCTCAATCTGCTGACGTATTTTGTGGCGTGACATCACACCACTACCAAGCCTTTACTCAAATTGTTTTTATTGTTCCATCTTCGCGCGTTTAGCAAAGCGGTTTCCTTGGCACGTCTTGTCGAAGCAGAGATCGTGTTCCCCCTATTCCGGGATTCCCATCAATACGGACGTGGGTAACCCAACCGCGCCATTGATTGTGACACTTGGGAGATAAGCGAGTTTTACCAGGCCGGTGGGGACACATGTTTTCGTCCGCCCATATATGGGGATAAGGATCCAACCCTTTTACCTGCGCCTTCTTCCTCCTTGGCTTATCCATCTCCGTGAACTCGAGCTCCAGCGCCCAAGTCCGCACTTCTCACCTCAACCTTATCCAACTATGTCCGGAGCGGGAGGCAAGTGGATGGCCTCCTCCGTCACGGAGGAGCAGATCTAGAAGCTGCGCGACGCCGGATATTTGTCCAGCGACATCGCGCACCGGCTCCCCGACGAGGGAGAGCTCATCCCCACCCCCAGGCCCCATGAGAGGGTAGTATTTCTTCCCCATTTCCTCGGCGGACTGGGCTTCCCACTTCATCCCTTTGTCCGAGGGCTCATGTTCTACTATGGCCTAGATTTCCATGATCTGGCCCGAATTTCATCCTCAACATCTCGGCATTTATTGTCGTGTGCGAGGCCTTCCTCTGCATCCAGCCCCACTTCGGCTTGTGGCTCAAGACCTTCAGTGTCAAGCCGAAGGTTGTGAAGGGCAGCCAAGCGGAGTGCGGATGCGCCATGGTGGGCAGGATGTCCCACGTTACGTGGCTGGAGGGCACTTTCGTGGAAACCATTAAGGGGTGGCAATCGGGGTGGTTCTACACCACCGAGCCGCGTGACCCTGATTGGGCAGCGGCCCCCGAATTCAGATCCGGCATCCCTACACGGCTCACCTCCTCGAAAGAGAGTGGCCGGATCTGGGGGGATTCGGAGGAGCTGACCGGACTCCAAGCCTGTATCCAGAAGCTAGTGGACAAGAAGCTCAAGCTTGTCAACATAGTCTAGGTCATGCTCATCCACTGGATTCTCCCGTGCCAACGACGGGGCTTCAACATGTGGGAGTTCGATCCGGCGCAGCACCAGACTCTGAGCGGGCTCTTCGACACTACGTACGAAGATGTCTGGAAGGTGCTGTGCAAGGGCGTCGAGGCTCCCGCATCCGCTACCGAAGATCGCGGATTCCGCTCGCAGCGTCCAGCTGACGAGGTAAGTGATTTTGCCACTTGTTTTCGATAGTTTGACTCTATGCAGGATCTAAACTCCCTTTACCTTTGACAGGACTGGCTGGCGAAGGCCGAACAGACTATCTGTCCGCCCCCATTGCCAGAGGACCCAACGGACGCCCGCCTAACGGGGCTGCTGGCTCCGGCACCCCACGTGGTGCGGAGAAGAAGGCCAAGAAAAAGGCCACGGGGACTCGGAAGAGTTCCCGTTTTCAGGTGCTATCGGATGATGAATCCGAGGCCGACTCCTCCCACCAAGGCGAGGAGGAGAAGAAGAAAGCCTCTTCCCCAGCGGGGGGAGGGAAGAAAAGGAAGGCCTCCCCAACAAGGGAGGCCGAAGGGTCCAAGAAGGGAAAAACTCTCCCCCCGGACTGCTCCGCCAACGCCAGTGACGACGACGAGGACTGGCCTCCAAGGGCCAAGCCCCTAGCGAGATCGTAAGTCTCCGGACTCCCGAATAACTTCAAGGTTTTTATTTCTCGCCACATAATGTCTTTCTAATGCCGCATACGACCTTGCAGTCCGCCTGAGGATGATCTTCCCGCTTCATCGAGCGGGTCCTTAGGTGCGTTAGATATGGATTCTCTTCCGACTGCCTCCACCCCCCGTGACGCGGACGATGCCGAGGTGGGATCCCAGGAAGGGACCCACCAGGAGGAGAAGGCCCCGGAGGTGTCGCACGACAACCTCCCGGACTTTGCACCGGACTCGGCCCCGGAACCCACAGTGGCTCCAGAGTCCGGCGGGCGACCCCTTCGTAAGAAGGTCAAGACCATGACGCCGGCAGCCTCCGTCCAACCGGAGGCGCCGGATAATTTGCTGGAGGCGCTCAACGGCGCCTCCATCGAAGAGGAACACTGCACTGTTATGAGTGCGGTGATTCAGAAGGTGCAGCTCACCAAGAGCGGGCTGACTGAAGCCTACAGCAGCCTTCTAACAGGCTTTGAGGTAAGAATTTCAATATGTATAAAATGGTACCGCATAGACAGTAGCCCCTGATGCTCGGTTCGGTGATCGGAAAGAAAAGCCGGACTGAGGATCTAAAAAGATATACTCAGGAGTCATAATAAATATGTCAATATGGGATTGCAGGCTGCGCTGCTGACCTCTGCCGAACTGACTGTGGAGGTCAATACTTTGAAGGAAAACCTCGAGCGGTCCGAGAACGAGCTCGGCCGTGCCAAGAAGCAACTCGAGGACAAGGAAGGTGAGTAACACCTGAGTAAAATTGTACCTTACAGAAAAGGATTTTGGTTGCAAAAAGAATGACAAGGATAACGTGGGTATTGCAGGGGCCACTAACGAGGTGGCGACCCTGAAAGAGGCGGTGGCCGCGGCCGAATGCAATGCGGCCGCGGAGCGGACCGAGCGAGAGAAGCAGGAGGCGCGGGTGGCGGAGGTACATCAAGAGCTCCAGGATCTCGTGAAAAAACATGAGAGCCTGGAGCGTGACTCGAAGACTCGAGAGTCTGAGCTTGCAACGGCTCTTGAGAGTGCCAAAGCCGCTAAGGCCGAAGCCTACAAGGCCCTCCAGGAGATTGAGGCAGTGAAGAAAATAGCAGCGGGTAAGGCATTTTCCATGCAAAGTAAGCATGTGAGTGTTAATTACCTGTTGCTTACCCGAATTCGGAGCTCTCCAGGAGCGTTCACAGATCTTCCTCGCAGCGTGTCCGATGCTGCCGCATTCTACCGGGCCGAGGAGGGGAGCTCGACGGAGAAGGTCTTCTGGTCTCAGTATGCTGAGGCCGGACATCCGGTGCCCCTTAGCGACCAGCTGAAGCAGCTGGTCGAGCTCCACAAGGCGGCCGAACAGGCCATGAAGGGCCTCATAGTTCGGTTGTGGCCTAAGGAGGCCATGCCTGGGAGCTACTTTGGCCTGGTGCGGCGGCTGGTGGATGCGTGCCCGTGGGTTGAAGTCATCAAGCACTCCGCCTATATTGAGGGTGCCCGTCGGGCCCTTACCCGCGCAAAGGTGCACTGGGGCAAGATGGATGCCCAGAAGCTTGTGACGGACCCGCCACCAGAGGGCAAGGAGCATCGCACGCCCGAGATATATTATAAGAGTGTGCTGAAGGGTGCCCGCACTATTGCGGGGGAGTGCTCCAAAGATGTAATTTTTGAGTAGACCCGCATTTTGTTATCCTGTGCGCTGAAAACTTAGTTCATATGCGCTATGCAACGCTTGTTAATTTAAAATATTACCTTCTGTGCGGCTGTTTATCAAATCTGAGAGATGGCAAGTCGTCGGCTTTAGCCCCCATGCCACGAGTGCTGGGGTGTTCGGGATAAACTTGAGCACTCTTGTTCCCATTTTTGGGTCCATCTAGGGAGGCGCTCAACACAGCGAACAAGGCAACCGGACTTATAATGCTTGAACACTCTCACTTAGCCATAGAATTCTATAATTTTAAATTTCGGCGAAGCCCCTAGTCTTTGGAAGGCCGAATTTGGGGCGCTATCCACGCCTGGGCCGGACAAGATCCGGCTCCTCGCTCTAAGCGGCATAAGTTTTTAAGGACTCGCAAAAACCTCTCGAACAGCGACCGGTGATGCGGCATACCCAACCACAAACTTGTCTAGTACACAGGTCATGATGAATACACTGATCATTGACAAGGGGTCGCAGGCGTCTGCGACAGTCGTCAACAAAGGTTTGCAAACGGAGGGTATCGTGGATGAGGTGATAACAGTGCAAGTTGACGAAACATTGGTCGAAAATATAATTAACCAGAAAGAGGATGAAACAAATATGCAAAAGATGATGCAACTTAGCAAAGGTAAAGATGGACACATACGTGTACTGTGTGGCCCCGCCTTCGTTTCATTTGTGTGGAAAGAAGGGGTCAAGTGTAGGAGCGTTGCTAGATTGAAGGAGCCCATGCAAGTGCATGCACGCATGGAGAGGGATGGTTTGTTTCCTAATCGATTTGCAAGAGAATATTACGCATGTACTTGGAGAAATAACAAGACTTGGAGAATAAAAAGGAAAGAGCCTACACACAAATTTGTTAGTCATGCTTCGTGGAATAGAGAAAGACCCGATTTTCCTGGGCTAGAAAATAGGAAGAGAAGAAGCATGCACGTACATGCAGATATATTCCCAAGGCCAGGTGTGTACGTTTGGAGAAGGAAAATCAAAGGTGGTTAAAACGACTAGGAAAAAATCCGACGAGCAAGGAGGAAAGAAATACGCCCACGCTGGCCTGCGTGCCGTGTCTAGGTTGTACTCATCTGAGTCGGTTGTACACATGCTATATATATTTTCTGCTATCGCAACTTTTGATTGGTTTTTAGGTTATTTTTTACAGGTTAGACAACATGTGTATCGAATATTAAGCGATCCTCTTTGGGTGTTGTTGTTATTTATTTGTGTGATTTTTCTGCGTGAAAGTTGCACTTGGCTCGAGGTCCGTCGTTCCCGACGGGTTGCATGCTGGTTACGTCTACTTCGGCGGGAGGTTGCTCGTGTGTCGAGGAATTGTCCGTTGGTCGTCGTTACCCCTACTTCAGGTTACATGTACTGCTCGTGTAATTGGGAGTAATTTTTATCGGTGGATCTTGGAGGTTATTGCATCATAAAAGATCGGGCCAAATCAGCGGCACGTCCGAGGTCGTGCCTTCATCAGTTGGTATCAGATTTACTGGGTTTATTACGGTGCAAATTTTCTCTATAATTTGTACGTACAGATTCGTCAACTGCGATGAGGACAGAGAACTACTTTGATGGTGAGATGTCACAATGTGAGAAGAATCCGTCGCGTGCCCTGTCTTGGTTTCAGATCTACACAAGGGTGAAGGTAGGAAAATTTTCTTGCGCCATGATGATAGATCGTTCTTCCAGAATAAATTTGGCGAGTCAAACTTTGGTTGATGCATTGAAGCTAGCAGTGATAGAGCATCCAGACCCATATAAGCTTGCATGGCAGGGAAAATTTGTGATAATAAAACATCAAGTTGAGGTGCCTTTTGGATTTTGTGGATTTAGTGATTCAGTTTTGTGTGATGTTCTGCCATACCATATGTATGCGTGTAGCTTGATACTTGGCCAATCTTGGACAAAAAAGAAGGAATTGCGGATTGATAAATCTGGTACTTTTTCTTGGAGGAAATTTAAGTTTATTTGTCAAGGACGGTGGGCTTATTTTGAAGCATATTCTTCCGAAAAATATTTGGAGGATCGTAAGAGGCGTGATCAAGCACATGCTGCAATCGATGCTAGGTCAAATAAAGAGCAAGGATTAGAAGCAAAGAAGTTGGACTTAGTTCTCGTTGAAAAGAAATCTGCGCATGACCAGTTGAAAAGGGAGGGAGAGACAGTACCTATGAGTGGGCTAAACATGCAAATCAAGAGGGTACAAGGCGATGGAGGAAATAAGTTGGAAAAAGGTCAGCGTTATAGTTTGTTTCAGACTCAATGCAACATAAAGGGTGTGTCATGCAAGTTAATCATTGACGGAGGTAGTTGCACTAATGGAATCAGTAAGGCAATGGTGGAAAAACTTGGGTTGTCCACGTGGAGATATAGAGATCCTCATCATGTGGGTTGGTTGAACAGTTGCGGCATGCTCAAAATAACTCATAAGGTGCGTGTGCCATTTTCTATTGGGCAGTATGTTGATGAGGTGGAGTGTGATGTTTTGCCACTGGAAGTTTGTGGTTTATTGCTTGGACGACCATGGCAGTATGACCGCAATGCAACACATGCCGGAAGGATGAATACATATACTTTTATTCACGATGGGAAGCAAAGGACACTAAAGTCAATGGAAGATGAATTGATATGCTCAGATGTGGTGCTGACAAAACGCAAGGAAAAAGCTTTAAAGAACAACTTGAAAACGCGGACATTTTCTTTTCAAGAAAGGGAGGATGATGCGGCATACCCAACCACAAACTTGTCTAGTACACAGGTCATGATGAATACACTGATCATTGACAAGGGGTCGCAGGCGTCTGCGACAGTCGTCAACAAAGGTTTGCAAACGGAGGGTATCGTGGATGAGGTGATAACAGTGCAAGTTGACGAAACATTGGTCGAAAATATAATTAACCAGAAAGAGGATGAAACAAATATGCAAAAGATGATGCAACTTAGCAAAGGTAAAGATGGACACATACGTGTACTGTGTGGCCCCGCCTTCGATTCATTTGTGTGGAAAGAAGGGGTCAAGTGTAGGAGCGTTGCTAGATTGAAGGAGCCCATGCAAGTGCATGCACGCACGGAGAGGGATGGTTTGTTTCCTAATCGATTTGCAAGAGAATATTACGCATGTACTTGGAGAAATAACAAGACTTGGAGAATAAAAAGGAAAGAGCCTACACACAAATTTGTTAGTCATGCTTCGTGGAATAGAGAAAGACCCAATTTTCCTGGGCTAGAAAATAGGAAGAGAAGAAGCATGCACGTACATGCAGATATATTCCCAAGGCCAGGTGTGTACGTTTGGAGAAGGAAAATCAAAGGTGGTTAAAACGACTAGGAAAAAATCCTACGAGCAAGGAGGAAAGAAATACGCCCACGCTGGCCTGCGTGCCGTGTCTAGGTTGTACTCATCTGAGTCGGTTGTACACATGCTATATATATTTTCTGCTATCGCAACTTTTGATTGGTTTTTAGGTTATTTTTTACAGGTTAGACAACATGTGTATCGAATATTAAGCGATCCTCTTTGGGTGTCGTTGTTATTTATTTGTGTGATTTTTCTGCGTGAAAGTTGCACTTGGCTCGAGGTCCGTCGTTCCCGACGGGTTGCATGCTGGTTACGTCTACTTCGGCGGGAGGTTGCTCGTGTGTCGAGGAATTGTCCGTTGGTCATCGTTACCCCTACTTCAGGTTACATGTACTGCTCGTGTAATTGGGAGTAATTTTTATCGGTGGATCTTGGAGGTTATTGCATCGTAAAAGATCGGGCCAAATCAGCGGCACGTCCGAGGTCGTGCCTTCATCAACCGGCTCTCGCCTCATCATGACGGTCAGTTTTAGCTTTCTCCACTCAGACGTTAACCCAGCTCAACTGGGGCGCAATCGCAGTGGTTCTCCCAGTGCTACCTTAGCCGATATAACGGAACGCAAGGTACCAAAACATGGGAGCCGGGCAAACCCAACTATTGACCCAAGACATGATTCGGAGCCGATGCATATAATGCTATAAGTTCGGGGTGCCGCACTTGTGTAAGTGTTCGGACTTGTCACACCATGATGCGGGAAACATAAGCCCCTGGCGTGTGTTAACCGTACCAAAGTGTACGGATGCAACATGTCGTAAATGAACATATGTATGAAAAAGAAATGCAATTATAAGCAAAAAGGTGTTGCATTGTTTTATTCAATAAGTGCTGCTATGAATGCAAAACGATACAAATAGTGCGATAAGCAAGGGATGGGACTGTTAAACATGTCCCCCTCCAGGGGTAGGCTGCGGATTGGTGTATAAAAATGCTCGTAATGGAGACCACCTGTATATTCGTTGTAGCCTTTATCCTTCCCTGGTTGTTGCATCGTGAGTTCGGCGGGTCTGCTGCCGGACAAGGCCTCTGACGAACGGAGTCATGTTGGTAAAAAATAAAAGTAAAAAGAAAAAAGAACGACACACTTGAGAGCCCCTGGTGTGGTTGAGCCGCAGTCTGGGCTTATCGTGGTCATGCCCCTCTCCCCATGCCCATGGTATCTTCAGAGCGTAATGGTGTACGCGAAGGACCTGCTTTGACGTTTTGCAGGGGCTGGGGTTGGGGCCGCACTACTACGCGTGCTCGGAACGTGCCAGGTGGTCTTGTTGTAGCTAACTCCGGGCGCGCTTAGCTATGTCCGGCCGCTTAACGGCCGGACTCGAGAATTGCCTTAAGAGGCTGCATTATACTTCTGCCGCGAGAGCCGCTGTGTGTTCCTCCGTTCGGAGAGAATGTTCAGTGTTTCCGTTGACCGTGATGACTCCTTGAGGGCCTAGCATCTTGAGCTTGAGGTATGTGTATTGCGGCACCGCGTTGAACTTTGCAAACGCGGTACATCCGAGCAAGGCATGATGGCCGCTGCGGAACAGGACTATGTCGAAGATTAACTCCTCGCTTCGGAAGTTATCCGGGGATCCGAAGACCACTTCCAGTGTAACTGAGCCTGTACAATTGGCTTCTACACCTGGTATGATGCCTTTAAAGTTCATCTTGGTAGGTTTAATCCTTGAGGGGTCTATGCCCATTTTGCACACTGTATCATGATAGAGCAGGTTCAGGCTGCTGCCGCCGTCCATCAGGACTCTGGTGAGCTGAAATCCATCGAAGATTGGGTCTAAGACCAATGCGGCGAATCCGCCATGGCGGATGCTGGTGGGGTGGTCCCTTCGGTCAAAAGTGATCGGGCAGGAGGACCATGGATTGAACTTCGGGGCGACTGGCTCCATCGCGTATACATCCCTGAGTGCACGCTTCCGCTCCCTTTTAGGTATGTGCGTTGCGTATATCATGTTCACCATCCGCACCTGTGGGGGAAACCCTTCTGTCCTCTATTGTTTGGCGGTCGGGTCTCTTCCTCGTCATCGCTATGAAGCCCCTTGTCATTGTTTTCGGCAATTAACTTGCCCGCCTGCTTGAATACCCAACAGTCCCTATTGGTGTGGTTAGCTGGCTTTTCGGGGGTGCCGTGTATCTGGCACAAGCGGTCGAGTATTCGGTCCAAATTGGATGGACCCGGAGCAGTTCTTTTGAATGGCTTTTTCCACTGACCGGGTTTAGAGCCTCTGAATCCAGCATTGACTGTTGTATCCTCACTATTGTCGCCGTTGATGCGGCGCTTGTTTTTGTTACGACGTGACCTGCCATTTCGGTCCTTGAAATCCGGACTGCCAGAATGTTTGCTGAGGTTGTTGCTGCATGCTAGCCAGCTATCCTCACCCGCGAAGAAGCGGGTCATGAGTGATGTGAGGGCTGCCATGGATTTCGACTTTTCCTGTCCCAGGTGCCGGGCAAGCCACTCATCGCGGATATTATGCTTGAAGGCCGCGAGGGCCTCCGCATTCGGACAGTCGACGATTTGGTTTTTCTTGGTTAAGAACCGTGTCCAGAATTTTCTGGCCGATTCGTCTGGCTGCTGAATTATGTGGCTTAGGTCATCAGCGTCTGGTGGTCGCACATATGTGCCTTGGAAGTTATCGAGGAATGCGGCTTCCAGGTCTTCCCAACTCCCAATTGACTCTGCTGGCAAGCTATTAAGCCAATGCCGGGCCGGTCCTTTAAGATTGAGGGGGAGATATTTTATGGCGTGAAGATCGTCACCGCGGGCCATGTGGATGTGAAGAAGATAGTCTTCGATCCAAACCGCGGGGTATGTTGTACCATCGTAAGATTTGATATTCACGGGTTTAAACCCTTCGGGGATTTGATGATCCATTACTTCATCTGTGAAGCATAGTGGGTGTGCGGCGCCTCTGTACTGGGCGATATCACGACGGAGCTCAGAAGAACTTTGTCTGTTTTGTTCGACCCGGCCGGACTTACTGTGTCCGGCGCGACGGCTGTCGTCACGTACCGTGGGGCGCCCACGCGATCCATAGATCGATCTTGATTGTCTTGCCTTATCCTCCAATATATCTCGCAAGTCCGTAGCGTTCCCGTGTGGCCTTGTATTTTTCGAGCGATGTCGGGGTACGGGTCTAGTGAAGGGCCTAGAGGCCTCTCTGTCGCGACCACGGGGTGGTCGGTCAGCCGTATTGTCTCCTGGTGATGCGGGTTCATACGCTTCCTCCTCTAATCGGGGGAGCAGCTCGCGTTTAGGGTAGCTTTTGGAGGGGCGTTCGAGCTCATGCTCTTCGGCCGCGAGGACTTCAGTCCATCTGTTGGCTAGCAGATCTTGATCAGCTCTAAGATGTTGCTGCTTTTTCTTGAGGCTGTTCGCCGTGGCCATAAGCCTGTGTTTAAAACGCTCTTGTTCGACGGGATCCTCAGGCACGACAAATTCGTCATCGTCGAGGCTTGCCTCGTCTCCGAAGGGAGGCATATAATCCTCTACCTCTTCTTCTGTCGCTCTCTCATGAGGGCTGGCATCTCCGTCCTCCTGCGCTGTATCTTGCTGGAGTGGGTTATCTTCGGCACTGTCCGGTGTATTATTATCTCCGGTGCTGGAGTCTTCATTCTTGCTGTGGCGGGATTTAGAGCGGCGCCGCTGACGCCGGTGCTTGGGCTTCTTCTTGGAGGGGTCATCCTCCGCTGTTTCTTCGCCATTCCCATCCTTTGGGATATCCACCATGTATATGTCATATGATGAGGTGGCTTTCCAGTGTCCAGTAGGCGCTGGTTCTTGGTCGTCTCCGGCATCTTCGTCCATACCGTCGATGTCTTCGGAGTTGTAGTCTAGCATGTCGGTTAGATCGTCGACAGAGGCTATCAAGTGGGTGGTGGGTGGGCTTTGAATTTCTTCGTCGTCCGCATCCCAACCGTCCCGACCGCAGTCCGGCCAGGGCTCTCCTGATAACAAGAGATACTTTAGCGAACTCAAGATGTCGCCAAAAGGTGAGTGTTGAAAGATGTCCACTACGGTGAACTCCATGATCGGCGCCCAATCGGATTCGATCGGAGGGGGCGCGGGAGGTTCGGAGTCCGGCAAGGAGTCCGGCACCTCGGAGTCACGAGCTTCATGAGGGACAAGGTCATTGTTCGGCTCTATCGCCATAGAGGTTGCAGCTCCCGAGGCGGTGTCTAGCCATCCGCCCTCGATCTGCGCAGCCGACTCCGAATTGAAGATCGGAGCGGGTTCGAGTGCGGCCTCCAGGGTACTGTCCGACTGCAGAGCTAGATCATGCTTGTCGTGACAGTGCGGCACGCTCGGCTGTGGCTTGAATCCATCGAGGATCAAGTCCCCGCGGATGTCAGCCGTGAAGTTCAAACTTCCAAATCTGACCTGACGGCCAGGGGCGTAGCTTTCAATCTGCTCCAGATGGCCAAGCGAATTGGCCCGCAGTGCAAAGCCGCCGAATACAAAGATCTGTCCGGGGAGAAAGGTCTCACCCTGGACTGCGTCGTTGATGATGGTCGAAGAAGCCATCGAGCCTATCGGTGACGACACAGAGGAACTCTCAATGAAAGCACCAATGTCGGTGTCAAAACCGGCGGATCTCGGGTAGGGGGTCCCGAACTGTGCGTCTAGGCGGATGGTAACATGAGACAAGGGATAGGATGTTTTACCCAGGTTCGGGCCCTCTTGATGAAGGTAAAACCTTATGTCCTGCTTGATTAATATTGATGATGTGTGTTACAAGAGTGGATCTACCACGAGATCAAGGAGGCTAAACCCTAGAAGCTAGCCTATGGTATGATTGTTGTCCGTCCTATGGACTAAAGCCATCTGGTTTATATAGACACCGGAGAGGGCTAGGGTTACATAATGTGAAACTAGCCGTGAAGTTTGAATTAAATTCAAATTTGATTTATTTTTCTATCTTTAAAAATGCCCAAAGCAATTTATTCAAATAGCACATAATTCTAGGATCTTGAGGATATTTTCATATCTGCAAAACTCCCCTCTTAGCCCCTTGGCCTTTTATTTTCCTGTAGCTTTTTATTTAAATAAACAGAAGTTAGAGGAGATGAAAAAAAGGAAAAGCTTACCTTTTTATTCTCCTTACCTGGGCTTCTTATCCCCGACCCACCTGGGCGCCCCCACGCGCAGCCGCAGCTCCAGCGCAAGCCGCCGCCACCAGCGCTCGCCCCCTCCTCCTTTTCCACGTGGGCACCCCGCGGCCCCACCTGCCAGCGACCCTCTCCTCCCTTCTTCTTCCTCTCGGTCCCCATCTCTCTCTCTCACGCTCACGGGAAGGCATGGCCACAAGGGCATCCACGGCTTCGCCTCCCCCGCTCCTATAAAGGTGCCCCAGAGCCTTCCCTAGGGTTCCTCCTCGCCTCCCCCTTCCTCCTCTGTGTCGCCGCCTCTCCAAAGAGGTTCCCCAAACCCAGCTCCTTCTCATGTGCACCATGGCCGCCCCGGGTACAAGCTCGCCGTTGGCCTAGTAGCAGGCGTCGTTGGCTCTTTTCTTCATGTCCACGAGCATCTTTGTTCTTTTGCATCTAAATCCCCTCTAGCTTATTGGTTCTTCTAATTCTTCTTTGTGATTCAGTCTCTTTCATCAGTCATTTTTGAATTCTTACGGTGGTTCATTCAAGATTCCTTTTCCTTTGTTTATCATATCAATCTATTCGTTCTTTCGAATCCTACCGGTGGTTCATGAAGACTTTCTCAAGTTTTGCGCCATATTCCCCTTAATCCTTTTCCAACAAGAATAAGTGTTATGCAAAATCCCTTGCTTATCATCAATTTAATTTGATGAAGGATAAGCATACAATAAATCTTATTCTTATTTCATCCAAGTGAGTAATCCCTTCCTTCGGAGTTTGTTCTTGATGTATAAATTCTGGTTCCAAGTGTTTTCATCTTTTCTTTTCCGGAGTTCAAATTTCCTTGGCCATTTCGTCGGAATCCCCATCTAAATCATCAAGGCTCATCTTATTCTTTCATCCTTCATTCTATCTCATCATCCTTTTGTCACCGGAGTTCTTCATGGTGGTTCTTCATGATTTAATCCTTTCGTCAAGAGTTCATCAAGACTTTGTTGGAGAAATTCAAGTACCTTTTCTTCTCGCATCTCGAAGTGTAATTAATTCTCCGTTTTCTTTTGAAGTGGAGTTTTGCATTTCTTTGTTCTTCTCAGCTATCCAATCATTTCGGTTTGTGGCCGGTTATCACCTTATGATCTTGAGATGTTATCTATAAGACCACAACAAGTTTATTCTTTTGCTGTTGATTTTCTCATCAACTCCGTTCAATCCTTCCTCCTAAGGATGCTTCCAAACTCAGTGGTGGTAGATGATATCTTTTTTCTTCGTTCCTTTCATTCAACTATTTCAATTCTTCCAAAGGCATTGTGTTGTTCTTCTCATCAACTATCATTCCATCTTGTCAATATCATGTTCTAATCTTTCCATGTTCAGCAGGAATGCTACCTAAATCCTTTCAGTCTTATTCGTTTTTTATCTCGTTCTAACCGGAATGGTTTCATAGTCTATCTGATTCCGTGAGCTTTCGATTCTCGTCATTCTCGTCGTTCCTCTCTTCTTCTCGAGTGCTCTTGATTCTTTGCTTCTTCTCTTGAGTTCTTGTTTCACCTAATCCCCTTTTCTCCTGTCTCGGTCCTAAGATCTCGGGACGAGATCTCTTGTTAGTGGAGGAGTGTTGTAACGCCCCGAATTCGATGCGTCGGGTGTCTTCTAGTTATTCGTCGTTGTTGCCATGTCATTTGCTTGTTATGTTGCATTGTGCCCTTGTCATGTTGCATTCCATTATGATCGTCATGTGCATGGCTTTCTTCATGATGTTATCTTGCTCTATTCAGGTCGTATGTATCACCCCGTGCCATCTCTCTCTCAAACCATGCCCATGCACCATCATCTCCTCCTTCCTTCTTCTTTCTTTCATTTTTTTGCAAGTGACATTATTCCTGCCTTCATTAATGTTCATTTGTTTTCTGATAATCTTACTACATGTCTTTTACCTCTCTGCCAAATTTCACCCCTTTTTGAAGTTGTTTTGGTTAGGCTCAAAAATGGAGCAAGTTTGAATTAAATTCCAATTTGATTTATTTTTCTATCTTTAAAAATGCCCAAAGCAATTTATTCAAATAGCACATAATTCCAGGATCTTGAGGATATTTTCATATCTGCAAAACTCCCCTCTTAGCCCCTTGGCCTTTTATTTTCGTGTAGCTTTTTATTTAAATAAACAGAAGTTAGAGGAGATGAAAAAAACGAAAAGCTTACCTTTTTTTCTCCTTACCTGGGCTTCTTCTCCCCAACCCACCTGGGCGCCCCCACGCACAGCCGCAGCTCCAGCGGAAGCCGCCGCCACCAGCGCTCGCCCCCTCCTCCTTTTTCCACGTGGGCACCCCGCGGCCCCACCTGCCAGCGACCCTCTCCTCCCTTCTTCTTCCCCTCGGTCCCCATCTCTCTCTCTCTCACGCTCACGGGAAGGCATGGCCATGAGGGCATCCACGGCTTCACCTCCCCCGCTCCTATAAATGTGCCCTAGAGCCTTCCCTCGGGTTCCTCCTCGCCTCCCCCTTCCTCCTCTGCACCGCCGCCTCTCCAGAGAGGTTCCCCAAACCCAGCTCCTTCTCATGTGCACCATGGCCGCCCCGGGTACAAGCTCGCCGCCGGCCTAGTAGCAGGCGTCGTTGGCTCTTTTCTTCATGTCCACGAGCATCTACACGCCGCCCCAGATCCATTCAGACGCCAGGCCGAGCCCGAGGACTCCATCCACGATGTCCCCTTCTTCCTCTACTTCATCTTCTTCACAGACAGCAGATCGCGCCAAGTTCGTCGACTCGCTGCCGTCGCCCCCATCCGTCCCCGGCCACGATTTCTTGTCTTAGGGTAAGGAGGTATACCCGCCTTCCTCTCTAACAAATCCCTCGACCTCTATCGCACCCTTAGTGATGTTATCTTCATGCCAAAACCCCGCTCCCAGTGAACTCTGCGAGCCAGAGCACGCCCTGTCGCGCCCTCGCTCAGATCTGTGTATCTATGTGTCTTTCCCTTCGGCCAAACCATGTCCTAGGCCTAGCCTCATGTGTAAATAAATGTTTTGCACCATTTCCTTGCATCTAGGAGGTCCAGGGACCAGATCCCGAAGCCCTCACGTTTTCTGAATTTTTCTGTCAGTTTCTGAATATGGTTGTCCTTTTCTGCATCAGTATTTTGTTGCCATGTTGTGATGATGATAACTATATGCATGTAGCTCCGTTTTGTGCGTGTAATATGTCAAAATGTTTGCTGTGAGATGCTCTTCATTTCGTCCCATTGTGCCATATTTGTTTGAGTCCATCCTGATGCCCTAATCTTTGTTGCAAGAGTGCTATATGTTGTTAATCTGCTGAAAATGTTAGAACTTGGTGATTTGTCATTTTTGTTGCATTTGATGTGTGCATCCTATGAGCTTGATGTCTACATGTTTTTTGAACTACATCATGCCGTATTTATAGGGGTGCAATCCATGTATTCTTGTGATTCTTTTAGTGAGTGCATCGAGCTTGTTAAGTAGTGTACTTGCTGTTACTGTTTTGCTAGGCTGTTTCTGTTATATTTTTTTTGCCATGTAAACCTGCTGCTACAAGTCATCCTATGCATAATCTGGAGATCTTAAATAAGGATGTTTTGTTATACATGTCATGCTCTATCCATCCACACCTTTGGTTGCATTTATAGACTGATGTAGCTTGTTGTAATCTTACTCTCAAATTGCTAAATAATGTTGTTGTCAGCCTGTAAACATTAAGTTCAGATTTGCCATGTGTTTTTCTAGTGATCCATGCACCCTATGAACTTTCTATTGTCATGCTTAGCTTCATAAACATTTCTTCTTATTGTTGGTTGCCTTGCCATGCCATGTATTGCTCTGTGGTGAGTAGTTGAAGCTCACCAACATGCCTACTTATTGTTGTTCCTGCCATGTTTGAATCTGTCATAACATTTGCCATGTTTACATGGGTGCCATCCTATCTTCTGATCCTTTTTGGCTCATGGTCATTAAGGGACTTTTGTTATATGAAATTAGTAGATTCATGTAATGCCTTTGTTTGCCATGATAAGTTCCTGTAACATGTTGTTTGATAGCTCTAAACATTGCAACCTGATGTTATTTCTGCAAAGTTTGAAACTGTTATTATTTGCAATCTTGCCATGTCTTTTTGAGCATGTTCTAGTGATTTCTGGAGATAGCTCAGTGCTCATGTTTTGTAATGCTTTACCTGTACATCATGCCTCTGCCTTTTGTTTTACTGTTGAGGTGCTGTAGCATATTGCTTTGATGCTTGCAATATGCCTAGTTGCTGTTTTGGACAGATTGTTGCTATAACTTGTATAGTGTGTGAGTGTTGAACCGTTGCTCCGTTTTGAGTGTGCTCCATATGGAACTTGCTTAGAATTGCATGTAGGTTCATATTATCATGTTGAATCCTTGTTTTGAGGTGTTTGCTTGATGTTTGTATACATTTTGCATCAATGCCATGTTTAACTTGTTTTGCTCATATCTTCTAGGCCGTAGCTCCGAATTAAACGAACTTTATATGTAACTTGACTAGAATCTGGTGTAGATCATCTTGGAGCATCTTAACTTGCTGTTTAACAACTTGAACATAAGGTTTATTCAGATCTGGACCAATTTCGAAACTTGCATATGAGGACTTACCAGAATTGTTATATGTTGTTTCCGGCGTCATTTAAACTTGATTTGATGTGTTGTTCTTGATTGCATCATATCTTGCCATGAGTAGCTTCATGTAGCCTGGTCATGCATCATACTTGTTTGTGCATCATGTCATGTTTTTGTGTGGTGTGTTTACCATGTTGTGTGCTTCTTCTCGATAGTTTCCCGTTTCGTTGCGATCGTGAGGATTTGTTCGTCTACGCTTGGTTCGTCTTCGTGGCTTCATCTTCTTCATGGACTCGTTCTTCTTCCTTGCGGGATTTCAGGCAAGATGACCGCTACCCTGGATCTCACTACTATCATTGCTATGCTAGTTGCTTCGTTCTATCGCTTTGCTGCGCTACCTATCATTTGTTCATCAAGCCTCCCAAATTCGCCATGTCAGCCTCTAACCTTGTCACCCTTCCTAGCAAACCATTTCTTAGCTATGTTACCGCTTTGCTCAGCCCCTCTTATAGCATTGTTAGTTGCAGGTGAAGTTGAAGATTTCTCCATGGTGGACAGGATTTTGTTGGGATATCACAATATCTCTTATATTATTCATGCATCTATATATTTGGTAAAGGGTGGAAGGCTCGGCCTTATGCCTGGTGTTTTGTTCCACTCTTGCCGCCCTAGTTTCCTTCATACCGGTGTTATGTTTCTGGATTTTGCGTCCCTAGCGCAGTTGGGTGATTTATGGGACCCCCTCGATAGTTCACTTTGAATAAAACTCCTCCAGCAAGGCCCAACCTTGGTTTTACCATTTACCTCACCACCACCTACATTTCCCTTGGGAGTAATTAACCCGAGGGTCATCTTATTTTAGCCCCCCCGGGCCAATGCTTGTCTAAGTGTTGGTCCAAACTAGTGCGGGACCATCCCTTGGCAACTTGGGTTACGTCGGTACCTGTACGCTTAGCTTATCCGGTGTGTCTTGAGAACGAGATACATGCGACTCCTATCGGGATTGTCGACACATCGGGCGGTCTTGCTCGTCTTGTTTTACCATTGTCGAAATGTCTTGTAACCGAGATTCCGAGTCTGATCGGGTCTTCCTGGGAGAAGGAATATCCTTCGTTGATCGCGAGAGCTTATCATGGGCTAAGTTGGGACACCCCTGCAGGGTATAAACTTTTGAAAGCTGTGCCCGCAGTTATGCGGCAGATGGGAATTTGTTAATGTCTGGTTGTAGATAACTTGACACCAGATCCGAATTAAAACGCATCAACCATGTGTGTAGCCGTGATGGTCTCTTTTTCGGCGGAGTCCGGGAAGTGAACACGGTTTTGGGTTATGTTTGACGTAAGTAGGAGTTTAGGATCACCTCTTGATCATTGCTAGCTTCACGACCGTTCCGCTTGCTCTCTTGTCGCTGTTATTTGTGTATGTTAGCCACCATATATGCTTAGTCGCTGCTGCAACCTCACCACTTTACCCCCTTCCTTTCCATTAAGCTTTGCTAGTCTTGATACCCATGGTAATGGGATTGCTGAGTCCTCGTGGCTCACAGATTACTACAACAACAGTAGCAGGTACTGGTTATGTGATGATCTTGACGCGAGAGCGATGTTTGCTTGTTTCAGAGTTCTTCTTCTACTTCTTCTTCGATCAGGGGATAGGTTCCAGGTCGGCAGCCTGGGCTAGTAGGGTGGATGTCGCTTGAGTTTCTGTTTGTGTTTCATCCGTAGTCAGATGGTGCTCTTATGTATGATGATGTTGTATTCGTGTGGCATTGTATGCCTTATGTATGTATCCCTATCTGTTATGTCATGTTGATGTAATGATATCCACCTTGCAAAAGCGTCTTCAAGATGCGCTTCTATCCTTGGTGGGACCTTCGAGTTCCTTTAGGATAGGGTCGCATCTTGGGCGTGACAAGTTGGTATCAAAGCCTCGACCGACCTTAGGAGCCCCCTTGATTGATCGTGTAGTTTGGCCGATGTCGAGTCTAGAAGAAAACTGTTTTTGGAGTCTAGTCATATCGGAGAGTAGGAATTCTTTTTACTCCTTAGCCCCTTCGTTGCTCTGGTAAGGAATCTTGATGTAGGTGTTTTGAATTACTCCTCTTCACTTTCAAACTTTCTTTAGTATCACGCAGTTGGTTTTCCGATCGTTGTTCTCCAGCTCTTTGCATCTGGTGCATTTCTCGTCTAGGCGACTCGAGCATCTTCATATTTGAGTTCAATTCCTAAGTTGTTTTCTTTTCCCACCCGCCCACCCTTTTCTCCTTGGAGCCAGAGCCCGTAATCGAGTATCCATCCTACTCATGCGAAGTCTTTGCATTCTTCCCTCAATTGTTTCAACCGGTGTTTTCTCTTCAAGTTATTCATCGGTTTCCCCTTCCAAGTTGCCTTTGTTTTTACCGCCCTCCCACCCTCTTCTTCCTGGAGTCTTTCGTGTGGAGCTTCTTCAGTCTTCCCTCAATTATTTCAATCGGTGAATTCTCGTCTCGTTTGGCATTCTTCATCTCTTTTTCTTCTCCGGTGGGTTCAATTCAAGTTTTTGGTTGATCACATTATTTTCGTTTGATCAAGTGTTCTCCCTGCTCATTCATCTCTCGCCAGTTTATCCTTCCGGAGTGCTCAAGACATCTCAGGAGATTCGTCTGTGTTCCAATTAATTCGAGTTTGTCACCTCATTCAAATATTTCAATTGTTCCGGAGCATCATCTATCTGTTCAACAATCCTTTTTCAACGGTGTTATCTCTTCAGTGGGCCCTAACCCACAGGTCTTTTTCCAAGATCTTACTTGACTCTTCTAATTATTCCGGAGCCATTCCTAATTCTTTTCGGAGTCTGACGTAAGAATGAATTTCATCAGTCAGATGCTTTTCCAAGATCGATTTCAAATCATTTCATTGTTGGCTCAACCTCTTTGCTTTCCATTCTACTGGAGTATCTCAGTATGTTGGTGGTGTTTTTCATCGCCATTTGAAGACCGAAGAAGAGTTTTCTTCTAATTCTTGTCCATTCTCTCGAATACTCATGGTTCTAGCTTCTTATTATCCTCTCAAATTATTCCATTTGTCAAATTTTTTTCCTTATCCATCCGGAGCATGTCAGGAGTTGTTTTTCCATTTCTTTTCACCGGAGGCCATCATTCCAGTTATCGTTCTCTATTTATCCCGATGCTTCGTTCAAGTGTTCTTTAATCAGCTTATGTTCTCGTTGTTCTTTTGCATCTAAATCCTCTCTAGCTTATTGGTTCTTCTAATTCTTCCCGGTGATTCAGTCTCTTTCATCAGTCATTTTTGAATTATTACGGTGGTTCATTCAAGACTCCTTTTCCTTTGTTTATCATATCAATCCATTCGTTCTTTCGAATCCTACCGGTGGTTCATGAAGACTTTCTCAAGTTTTGCGCCATATTCCCCTTAATCCTTTTCCAACAAGAATAAGTGGTATGCAAAATCCTTTGCTTGTCATCAATTTAATTTGATGAAGGATAAGCATACTATAAATCTTATTCTTATTTCATCCAAGTGAGTAATCCCTTCCTTCGGAGTTTGTTCTTGATGAATAAATTCTGGTTCCAAGTGTTTTCATCTTTTCTTTTCCGGAGTTCAAATTTCCTCGGCCATTTTGTCGGAATCCCCATCTAAATCATCGCAAGGCTCATCTTATTCTTTCATCCTTCATTCTATCTCATCATCCTTTTGTCACCGGAGTTCTTCATGGTGGTTCTTCATGATTTAATCCTTTCTTCAAGAGTTCATCAATACTTTGTTGGAGAAATTCAAGTATCTTTTCTTCTCGCATCTCGAAGTGTAATTAATTCTCCGTTTTCTTTTGAAGTGGAGTTTTGCATTTCTTTGTTCTTCTCACCTATCCAATCATTTCGGTATGTGGCCGGTTATCACCTTATGATCTTGAGATGTTATCTATAAGACCACAACAAGTTTATTCTTTTGCTGTTGATTTTCTCATCAACTCCGTTCAATCCTTCCTCCTAAGGATGCTTCCAAACTCAGTGGTGGTAGATGATATCTTTTTTCTTTGTTCCTTTCATTCAACTATTTCAATTCTTCCGGAGGCATTGTGTTGTTCTTCTCGTCAACTATCATTCCATCTTGTCAATATCATGTTCTAATCTTTCCATGTTCAGCAGGAGTGCTGCCTAAATCCTTTTAGTCTTATTCGTTTTTTATCTCGTTCTAACCGGAATGGTTTCATAGTCTATCTGATTCCGTGAGCTTTCGATTCTCGTCTCTCGTCGTTCCTCTCTTCTTCTCGAGTGCTCTCGATTCTTTGCTTCTTCTCTTGAGTTCTTGTTTCACCTAATCCCCTTTTCCCCCGTCTGGGTCCTAAGATCTCGGGACGAGATCTCTTGTTAGTGGAGGAGTGTTGTAACGCCCTGAATTCGATGCGCCGGGTGTCTTCCAGTTATTCGTCGTTGTTGCCATGTCATTTGCTTGTTATGTTGCATTGTGCCCTTGTCATTTTGCATTCCATTATGATCATCATGTGCATTGCTTTCTTCATGATGTTATCTTGCTCTATTCATGTTGTATGTATCACCCCGTGCCATCTCTCTCTAAAACCATGCCCATGCACCATCATCTCCTTCCTTCTTCTTTCTTTCATTTTTTTGCAAGTGACATTATTCCTGCCTTCATTAATGTTCATTTGTTTTCTGATAATCTTACTACATGTCTTTTACCTCTCTGCCAAATTTCACCCCTTTTTGAAGTTGTTTTGGTTAGGTTCAAAAATGGAGCAAGTTTGAATTAAATTCAAATTAGATTTATTTTTCTATCTTTAAAAATTCCCAAAGCAATTTATTCAAATAGCACATAATTCCAGGATCTTGAGGATATTTTCATATCTGCAAAACTCCCCTCTTAGCCCCTTGGCCTTTTATTTTTGTGTAGGTTTTTATTTAAATAAACAGAAGTTAGAGGAGATGAAAAAAAGGAAAAGCTTACCTTTTTTTCCTCCTTACCTGGGCTTCTTCTCCCCAACCCACCTGGGTGCCCCCAGGCGTAGCCGCAGCTCCAGCGAAAGCCGCCGCCACCAGAGCTTGCCCCCTCCTCCTTTTTCCATGTGGGCACCCCGCGGCCCCACCTGCTAGCGACCCTCTCCTCCCTTCTTCTTCCCCTCGGTCCCCATCTCTCTCTCTCTCACGCTCACGGGAAGGCATGGCCACGAGGGCATCCACGGCTTCGCCTCCCCCGCTCCTATAAATGTGCCCCAGAGCCTTCCCTAGGGTTCCTCCTTGCCTCCCCCTTCCTCCTCTGCACCGCCGCCTCTCCAGAGAGGTTCCCCAAACCCAGCTCCTACTCATGTGCACCATGGCCGCCCCGGGTACAAGCTCGCCGCCGGCCTAGTAGCAGGCGCCGTTGGATCTTTTCTTCATGTCCACGAGCATCTACACGCCGCCCGGATCCATTCAGACGCCAAGCCGAGCCCGAGTACTCCATCCACGATGTCCCCTTCTTCCTCTACTTCATCTTCTTCACGGACAGCAGATCGCGCCAAGTTCGTCGACTCGCTGCCGTCGCCCCCATCCGTCCCCGGCCATGATTTCTTGTCTTAGGGTAAGGAGGTATACCCGCCTTCCTCTCTAACAAATCCCTCGACCTCTATTGCACCCTTAGTTACATTATCTTCATGCCAAAACCCCGCTCCCAGTGAACTCTGCGAGCCAGAGCACGCCCTATCGCGCCCTCGATCAGATTTGTGCTTCTATGTGTCTTTGCCTTAGGCCAAACCATATCCTAGGCCTAGCCTCATGTGTAAATAAGTGTTTTGCACCATTTCCTTGCATCTAGGAGGTTCAGGGACCAGATCCCGAAGCGCTCACGTTTTCTGAATTTTTCTGTCAGTTTCTACATATGGTTAAGTCCTTTTCTGCATCAGTATTTTGTTGCCATGTTGTGATGATGATAACTATGTGCATGTAGCTCCGTTTTGTGCATGTAATATGTCAAAATGTTTGTTGTGAGATGCTCTTCATTTCGTCCCATTGTGCCATGTTTGTTTGAGTCCATCCTGATGCCCTAATCTTTGTTGCAAGAGTGCTATATGTTGTTAATCTGCTGAAAATGTTAGAACTTGGTGATTTGTCATTTTTGTTGCATTTGATGTGTGCATCCTATGAGATTGATGTCTACATGTTTTTTGAACTACATCATGCCATATTTACAGGGGTGCAATCCATGTATTTTTGTGATTCTTTTAGTGAGTGCATCGAGCTTGTTAAGTAGTGTACTTGCTGTTGCTGTTTTGCTAGGCTGTTTCTGTTATATTTTGTTGCCATGTAAACCTGCTGCTACAAGTCATTCTATGCATAATCTGGATATCTTAAATAAGGATGTTTTGTTATACATGTCATGCTCTATCCATCCATGCCTCTGGTTGCATTTATAGACTGATGTTGCTTGTTGTAATCTTGCTAAATAATGTTGCTAAATAATGTTGCTGTCAGCCTGTAAACATTAAGTTCAGATTTGCCATGTGTTTTTCTAGTGATCCATGCACCCTATGAACTTTCTATTGTCATGCTTAGCTTCATAAACATGTCTTCTTACTGTTGGTTGCCTTGCCATGCCATGTATTTCTCTGTGGTGAGTGGTTCAAGCTCACCAACATGCCTACTTATTGTTGTTCCTGCCATGTTCGAATCTGTCATAACATTTGCCATGTTTACATGGGTGCCATCCTATCTTCTGATCCTTTTTGGCTCATGGTCATTAAGGGACTTTTGTTATATGCAATTATTAGATTCATGCCATGCCTTTGTTTTCCATGATAAGTTCATGTAATATGTTGTTTGATAGCTCTAAACATTGCAACCTGATGTTATTTCTGCAAAGTCTGAAACTGTTATTATTTGCAATCTTGCCATGTCTTTTTGAGCATGTTCTAGTGATTTCTAGAGATAGCTCAGTGCTCATGTTTTGTCATGCTTTACATGTACATCATGCCCCTGCCTTTTGTTTTCCTGTTGAGGTGCCGTAGCATATTGTTTTGATGCTTGCAATATGCCTAGTTGCTGTTTTGGACTGATTGTTGCTATAACTTGTAGTGTGTGAGTGTTGAACCGTTGCTCCGTTTTGAGTGTGCTCTATATGAAACTTGCTTACAATTGCATGTAGGTTCATATTATCATGTTGCATCCTTGTTTTGAGGTGTTTGCTTGATGTTTGTATGCATTTTGCATCAATGCCATGTTTAACTTGTTTTGCTCATATCTTATAGGCCGTAGCTCCGAATTAAACGAACTTTATATGTAACTTGACTAGAATCTCGTGTAGATCATCTTGGTGCATCTTAACTTGATGTTTAGCCACTTGAACATATGGTTTATTCAGATATAGACTAATTTCGAAACTTGCATATGAGGACTTACCGGAATTGTTATATGTTGTTTTCGGCCTCATTTAAACTTGCTTTGATATGTTGTTCTTGTTTGCATCATCTCTTGCCATGAGTAGCTTCATGTAGCCTGGTCATGCATCATACTTGTTTGTGCATCATGTCATGTTTATGTGTGGTGTGTTTACCATGTTGTGTGCTTCTTCTCGATAGTTTCCCGTTTCGTTGCGATCGTGAGGATTTGTTCGTCTACGCTTGGTTCGTCTTCGTGGCTTCATCTTCTTCATGGACTCGTTCTTCTTCCTTGCGGGATTTCCGGCAAGATGACCGCTACCCTAGATCTCACTACTATCATTGCTATGCTAGTTGCTTCGTTCTATCGCTTTGCTGCGCTACCTATCATTTGTTCATCAAGCCTCCCAAATTCGCCATGTCAGCCTCTAACCTTGTCACCCTTCCTAGCAAACCATTGCTTGGCTATGTTACCGCTTTGCTCAGCCCCTCTTATAGCGTTGTTAGTTGCAGGTGAAGTTGAAGATTGCTCCATGGTGGACAGGATTTTTTTGGGATATCACAATATCTCTTATATTATTAATGCATCTATATATTTGGTAAAGGGTGGAAGGCTCGGCCTTATGCCTGGTGTTTTGTTCCACTCTTGCTGCCCTAGTTTCCGTCATACCGGTGTTATGTTCCCGGATTTTGCGTCCCAAATGCAGTTGGCTGATTTATGGGACCCCCTCGATAGTTCGCTTTCAATAAAACTCCTCCAGCAAGGCCCAACCTTGGTTTTACCATTTGCCTCACCACCACCTACATTTCCCTTGGGAGTAATTAACCCGAGGGTCATCTTATTTTAGCCCCCCCGGGCCAATGCTTGTCTAAGTGTTGGTCCAAACTAGAGCACCGTGCGGGACCATCCCTTGGCAACTTGGGTTACGTCGGTACCTGTACGCTTAGCTTATCCGGTGTGTCCTGAGAACGAGATACGTGCGACTCCTATCGGGATTGTCAACACATCGGGCGGTCTTGCTCGTCTTGTTTTACCATTGTCGAAATGTCTTGTAACCGGGATTCCGAGTCTGATCGGGTCTTCTTGGGAGAAGGAATATCCTTCGTTGATCGCGAGAACTTATCATGGGCTAAGTTGGGACACCCCTGCAGGGTATAAACTTTCGAAAGCCGTGCCTGCGGCTATGCGGCAGATGGGAATTTGTTAATGTCCGGTTGTAGATAACTTGACACCAGATCTGAATTAAAACGCATCAACCGTGTGTGTAGCCGTGATGATCTCTTTTCGGCGGAGTCCGGGAAGTGAACAAGGTTTTGGGTTATGTTTGACGTAAGTAGGAGTTTAGGATCACCTCTTGATCATTGCTAGCTTCACGACCGTTCCGCTTGCTCTCTTCTCGCTCTTATTTGCGTATGTTAGCCACCATATATGCTTAGTCGCTGCTGCAACCTCACCACTTTACCCCCTTCCTTTCCCATTAAGCTTTGCTAGTCTTGATACCCATGGTAATGGGATTGCTGAGTCCTCGTGGCTCATAGATTACTACAACAACAGTTGCAGGTACAGGTTATGCGATGATCTTGACGCGAGAGCGATGTTTGCTTGTTTTGGAGTTCTTCTTCTGCTTCTTCTTTGATTAGGGGATAGGTTCCAGGTCGCAGCCTGGGCTAGCAGGGTGGATGTCGCTTGAGTTTCTGTTTGTGTTTCATACATAGTCGGATGGTGCTCTTATGTACGATGATGTTGTATTCGTGTGGCATTGTATGCCTTATGTATGTATCCCTATCTATTATGTAATGTTGATGTAATGATATCCACCTTGCAAAAGCGTCTTCAAGATGCGCTTCTATCCTTGGTGGGACCTTCGAGTTCCTTTAGGATAGGGTCGCATCTTGGGTGTGACAAGTTAACAAGGATTATCAAAGTCCATTGATGGAGGAATACGCCGAGGAAGTGAGAAGATTGGAGGAGCACTTTGATGTATTACAAACAGAGCATGTACCCAGTGCGGAAAACAGCATAGCTGATCATCTGTCAAAGTGTGCTACGTAGAAGCTCCCTGTGGAACCAGGGACTTTTGTTTGCCGTCTTACTCAGCCGTCCGTATCCCCAGCGACAATGGCCTGGAAGAGAAGAAAGTTGGACACCGGAAAGCCTCTCCCGGTAGAGCCGTCCGCTGGTAGAGACCCTGCCGGAAACAACTCCTCCCAGCCTGCCGGACCACCCCCTCCAGCCGGGTCCATGGACCTCGCATATGAGGTTTGTCCTCCGGCGGCAGAGGGGGTGCCGCTAGTCCTTGTTGCCGAGCCACATGCTCCAACTTGGGCAAGGCACATTGTCCGCTTCCTCCAAACCGGAGAGCTTCCTGACGATCAAGACAAAGCTGAAAAAGTAACCCGGAGGGCCAGTATGTATCAATTTGTTGATGACACTCTGTACAGAAGGAGGCCCAACAGTGTGAAACTAAAGTGTGTCTGCCAGGAAGAAGGAAAGGAACTGTTGGCTGAGATACACAAAGGAATGTGAAGTTCCGACATTGGATCAAGGGTGTTAGTTGGGAAAGCATTCCAGCAAGGATTATATTGCCCACAACCCTCCAAGATGCGGTCGAGCTAGTCACTAAGTGTGTAGCCTGCCAGTTCCATTCCAAGAAAACCCACCTTCCTGCCCAAGCGCTTCATACAATCCCTCTATCATGGCTATTTTCGTTCTGGGGGCTCGATATCCTTGGCCCCTTCCCCCGAGCAATCGGGGGCTTTGAATTTTTGTTCGTTGCCATTGACAAGTTTACAAAGTGGCCGGAAGTGACTGCCGTGAGAAAGCTGACTGCTCAGTCAGCTATCAACTTCTTGAAAGATCTGGTGTGTCGTTTTGGAGTTCCGGCAAGGATCATCACCGACAACGGCACCCAGTTCACGGGGTGCGCCTTCATGCAATACATTCATGCCCTCAGATGCAAGATCTCATTCGCCTCTGTGGCACACCCCCGGAGCAATGGACAAGTTGAGAGGGCGAACGTTGAAGTGCTATGCGGACTCAAGACAAGAACCTTTGATACGCTACAGAAGCACGACAGGCGGTGGATCGAGGAGCTACCAGTGATTCTTTGGTCCCTCAGAATGACACCAAATCGAGCTACAGGGAAGACTCCCTTCTCCTTGGTCTATGAGGTAGAAGCAGTTATCCCCACGGAACTCATTTACGGGTCTCCTTGAGTACTTGCTTATGATGAAATCATACAAGACCTGCACCGGCATGATGACGATGTGCTACTCAAGGAGAACCGTCTCCGGGCTGCTACGCTTGTGCATGCTATCAACAAGCCCTGCGTCACTATCATAGCCGTAGGGTTCATGCCCGTTGTTTTGGGGAAGGTGACCTTGTCCTTAGGCGTGTTCAGTACACCAAGGGTACATACAAATTGTCACCGAAGTGGGAAGGCCCTTACCGGGTAGTAAGAGTCCAGACCCTGCGCGGTCCGTCTAGACACCGGAGATGGCACTCTGTTGCAAGACTCATGGAATATTAAGCATCTCTGCAAGTTTTACCCGTAAGGCGCGAGGCTGTTGGGCCCTGGCCGACAACCACCCATTTGTATAGGTCTTGCCTTAGTTGGATTTAACCCCTTGTAAAAAGTCGGGGCGATGACCCTGTGCAAGACAAAATAAAGAAGTGTTGTAGGGAGGCCCAACCTAGATTGCATGCATGCATGAGCATTCCAGATCACCGTATAAGCATTTTCATGAGCATCTGCATATGCATATAGATAGGATCACATCTTGCATTCATTGTCATCTGCATGAAGCTTCAGGTTCTTACTATGGACTTGACTTCTACAAGGGGGTGAGAAGATTGCCAGGCACCGCTATCCCGGCAGGCCAAACAGATAAGTTCTACCTCTTGTCCATTCGTGTTTTGTAAGCTATAACTTATGCATTAGAAAACCTCGCCACTCCTTATAGACTTAGGAGCTCCATTCCTGACCTGAACATTGCTTCGGTCAAGATGGTCGCAGTTGCCTTTGATAAAAGGAAGTTGGCGGGGGGCTGGCCCCTCTGTGTGTAACCCAGTAGATGAGGTTCTCCGGCAGACAAAAAGGGGGGCCGACAAGATAGCCTACCGGGACAAACTCGTTTATTTACACTAAAGAGGCATCTCACCTCTGCATGGACATATACATGCACGGGTTCCCGGCAAGGTTCAGCTTTTTCATTAACATGCTGATACAAGTACAAGCATTATAGAACACAATCATGGACATGGGAGATTACATTATTTGAATTAAAATTTGGAAAGTGCCTACAAATTTAAGATTGAAAAATGATAATAGCCCTGTAAACTCCTCTCCCTATTCCTTCTCCCCTGGGATGCACGGAGAGAAGAAAGGGGGCAGGAGCAGCAGCCAAGCCGGAGTCCACCCTGATCTTGTCGAGGCCTGCCGGACGCAAGGCCTGACAAGATCGGGAGCGGCGAAGCTGCGAAGGAGGGGGATAGCCCGGCAACACCCTTGGTCACCACCGCCAGGGCCTTCCAAAAGCCCCAGCTCGAGCGACAGTGGAGTCATCCACCAAAGCTCACCTAGAAGACTGCTGGAGGAGGCGAAGGCACCAAGAGAACAGCCCCCTACCCGGCGGCTAGGAGGCCGATGATGACGGTGCCGGGGAGGAAGGGAGGAACGAGAATACGAGGCAGCAGGACGAGACGAAGGCGTCATTGCAGTCGTGCTCTTTCCTGATGACCTGCCTCCCGCCTTCTCTGTCTTCCCTGGCTTCGTCTTCATCAACACCTCGTCAGGGAAGCGCCTGCCCCGTGCTCCGACACCCCCTCTAGAGAGACGACGAAGGCCAAGGCGACCAAGGGGCGAGAGGCGCGTCGCTCCCCTCCTTGGCGGGTAGGAAGGCGCGCCCTTCGTCGGCATCAACCCCAATTCCGAGGAGAGGGGCCGTACTGGGATTTCCAATGATCCCGAGCCCCTCACCTTGGACTTGGACCAAGCTCACTCCCCAAGCGCTAACACCCTCGCTCGACATTATCAACCCAAAGCTAAAGCCTGGAGGGCCAGCCCCAGGCTCCCTCTTCCGACATATTCAAGATGGAGCAAGAAGAAGAGGAGCAGAATGCAGTTGGATGCCTCCGCTCCTCCCCCAGTCTTCCTTTTATGGGCGAACGGGGGACTGGAAACACATCGGATGACCACCGCCCTCCTCCACCGGTTCAAGGAAGCTGGGACCTCACCATTACGCTCTCCCGTGGCATGCGCCTCCATTACCTATCCCATGCGATGCATGCGGCGTACGTGGCTAAGGATAAGGGCATGGTTGGAAGAGTGAATTGGCAGTTTCTGCCCCATGCGTTAAAGTCATTCACGGGCCATTTGGAGCGGCCCCACCACTATTGGCTTTGCATGATGCGCGGGGAAATTGGTAATTGGCCCGAAATAAAGACTACTGAAGAAGCAAAGAATATCTCAAGAGACCAGCCTATTTAGCAGCGCTGCCTGTGCACTTGTTAGGCCCTACCCCAACGACGCTCGACAGCGCGTTCAGGGCAGGCCCGAGGGCTTCTGTCGGTGCAACAGACCCGGGGCCTGTTGCCCTGACTGTCCATAGGCACAAGATCAAGATTGAAGCATTAGAACAAGATGAACAAGAGACCAAGAGATTCAAAGCATCAACAAGCAGATAGGAAGGATCCAAGGCCAAGACAGAAGAGCCAGATATTATCAAGAGAAAAGCCTCCCGTGTCGGGCAGGCGAGCCTGGCAAGGGGCAAGGCTACCCCCAGAAGGAGATGACCAAGGTGTCCCGGCAGGTCCTGCTGCGACTCGCTGTCGGTGTCAAAACCGGAGGACCTTGGGTAGGGGGTCCCGAACTGTGCGTCTAAGGTTGATGGTAACAGGAGGCGTGGGACACGATGTTTACCCAAGTTTGGGCCTGCTATGTCTTGAGCTTGCGTTGGTTTTCCTTGAAGAGGAAAGGGTGATGCAGCAATAGTAGCGTAAGTATTTCCCTCAGTTTTCGAGAACCAAGGTATCAATCCAGTAGGAGGCTCCTCAAAAGTCCCACGGACCTACACAAACAAACAAAGAACTCACAACCAACGCAATAAAGGGGTTGTCAATCCCTTCACGGCCACTTGTGAAAGTGAGATCTGATAGAGATAGTATGATAAGATAAATATATTTTTGGTATTTTATAATATCTATGCAAAAAGTAAAGATGCAAATAAAAGTACATTGGAAGCAAATATGATAAGAGATAGACCCGGGGGCCATAGGTTTCACTAGAGGCTTCTCTCAAGATAGCATAAGTATTACGATGGGTGAACAAATTACTATCGAGCACTTGAAAGAAAAGCGAATAGTTATGAGATTATCTAGGCATGATCATGTATATAGGCATCACGTCCGTAACAAGTAGACCGACTCCTGCCTGTATCTACTACTATTACTCCACACATCGACCGACTCATGCCTGCATCTAGAGTATTAAGTTCACAAAGAACAGAGTAACGCATTAAGCAAGATGACATGATGTAAAGGGATAAACTCATGCAATATGATATAAACCCCATCTTTTTATCCTCGATGGCAAAAATACAATACGTGCCTGGCAACCTTTTCTGTCACTGGGTAAGGACACCGCAAGATTGAAACCAAAGCTAAGCACTTCTCCCATGGAAAGAAAGATCAATCTAGTAGGCCAAACCAAACTGATAATTCGAAGAGACTTGCAAAGATAACTCAATCATACATAAAAGAATTCAGAGGAGATTCAAATATTTCTCATAGATAAACTTGATCATAAACCCACAATTCATCGGATCTCGACAAACACACCGCAAAAAGATTTTACATCAAATAGATCTCCACAAGAGAGGGGGAGAACATTGTATTGAGATCCAAATAGAGAGAAGAAGCCATCTAGCTAATAACTATGGATCCGAAGGTCTGTGGTAAACTACTGACAACTCATCGGAAGGGCTATCGTGTTGATGTAGAAGCCCTCCATGGTCGATTCCCCCTCCGGCAGAGCGCCGACGAAGGCTCCAAGATGGGATCTCGCGGATACAGAAGGTTATGGCGGTGGAAATTGTGTTTCGGGTGCCCCCTGGATGTTTTCGGGGTAGGTAGGCTTATATAGGAGGAAGAAGTACGTCGGTGGCCGCCCGAGGGGCCCACGAGACAGGGGGGCACGCCCTACCCTCTCGTGGCCGCCTCGGCTGCTTCTTGACTTGCACTCCAAGTCCTCTAGATCACGTTCGTTCCAAAAATCACGCTTCCGACGGTTTCATTCCGTTTGGACTCCTTGTATATTCCTTTTCTTCCAAATACTGAAACAGGCAAAAAACAGCAATATGGGCTGGGCCTCCGTTTAGTAGGTTAGTCCCAAAAATGATAATAATGTGTAAAATAAAGCCCATAAACATCCAAAAGGGGTAATATAATAGCATGGAACAATAAAAAATTATAGATACGTTGGAGACATATCTGTTGGGGAACGTTGCAGAAAATAAAAAAAAATCCTATGGTTTCACCAATTTCCATCTATGAGTTTATCTAAGCAACGAGTGATAGGATAGAGATTGCATCTACATACCACTTGTACATCGCGTGCGGAAGCATTCAAGAGAACGGTGATGATGGAGTCGTACTGGCCGTGATCCAAATCACCGATGACCAAGTGCCGAACGGACAGCACCTCCGCGTTCAACACACGTACGGAGCGGATGACGTCTCCTCCTTCTTGATCCAACAAGGGGGAAGGAGAGGTTGAGGAAGAAGGCTCCAGCAGCAGCACGACGGCGTGGTGATGGTGGAGAGGCAGTACTCCGACAGGGCTTCGCCAAGCACTTAGTAGAGGAGGAGAGGTGTTGGGGAGGGGAGGGGCTGCGCCTTGGATGTTGTTTGCAGCCCTCCCCTCGCCCCTCTATTTATAGGGGAAGGGGGAAGGGGGCCGACCCCCTCTAGATGAGATCTAGAGGGGGGGCGGCGGCCAAGGGAGGGGGCTTGCCCCCCAAGCAAGGGGGCGCCCCCACTAGGGTTCCCCCCCCAACCCTAGGCGCATGGGCCCATGAGGCCCTCCGAGAGGGGTGGCCCCTCCCGATGGACCCCCGGAACCCCTCCGGTGGCCCTAGTACAATACCAATATGCCCCCGAAACTTTCCGGTGACCGTATAACAACTTCCCATATATAAATCTTCACCTCCGGACCATTCCGGAACTCCTCGTGACATCCGGGATCTCATCCGGGACTCCGAACAACATTCGGTAATCACATACAAGTCTTCCTAATAACCCTAGCGTCAGCGAACCTTAAGTGTGTAGACCCTACGGGTTCGGGAGACATGCAGACATGACCGAGACGGCTCTCCGGTCAATAACCAACAGCGGGATCTGGATACCCATGTTGGCTCCCACATGCTCCTCGATGATCTCATCGGATGAACCACGATGTCGAGGATTCAATCAACCCCGCATACAATTCCCTTTGTCAAACGGTACGTTACTTGCCCGAGACTCGATCGTCGGTATCCCAATACCTCGTTCAGTCTCGTTACCGGCAAGTCACTTTTACTCGTACCGTAATGCATGATCCCGTGACCAAACACTTGGTCACTTTGATCTCATTATGATGATGCATTACCGAGTGGGCCCAACGATACCTCTCCGTCATATGGAGTGACAAATCCCAGTCTCGATCCGTGTCAACCCAACAGAAACTTTTGGAGATGCCTGTAGTGCACCTTTATAGTCACCCAGTTACGTTGTGACGTTTGGTACACCCAAGGCACTCCTACGGTATCCGGGAGTTACACGATCTCATGGTCTAAGGAAAAGATACTTGACATTGCAAAAGCTCTAGCAAAACGAACTACACGATCTTGTGCTATGCTTAGGATTGGGTCTTGTCCATCACATCATTCTCCTAATGATGTGATCCCGTTGTCAACGACATCTAATGTCCATAGTCAGCAAACCATGACTATCCGTTGACCAACGAGCTAGTCAACTAGAGGCTTTCTAGGGACGTATTGTGGTCTATGTATTCACACGTGTATTATGATTTCCGGATAATACAATTATAGCATGAATAAAAGACAATTATCATGAACAAGGAAATATAATAATAATCCTTTTATTATTGCCTCTAGGGCATATTTCCAACAATATCAAGCATCCCCAAGCTTAATTCATGCTCGTCCTCAAGTAGGTAAATGATAAAAACGGAATTTTTGATGTGGAATGCTACGTAGCATAAATTCTCAATGTAATTTTCTTTATTGTGGCATGAATGTTCAGATCCAAATGATTCAAGATAAAAGCTTATAAAACATAAAAATAATAATGCTTCAAAGCATACTAACAAATAATCATGTCCTATCAAAATAGCATAGCCAAAGAAAGCTTATCCCTACAAATTCATATAGTTAGGCCATGCTTCATTTTCGTTACACAAAATACTCCCATCATGCACAACCCCGCTGATGAGCCAAGCAATTGTTTCATACTTTTTAACGCGGTTCAGCTTTTTCAACCCTTACGCAATACATGAGCGTAAGCCATGGACATAGCACTTAGGTGGTAAAAGATGGTGGTTGTGAGGACAAAAAGAGGGAGAAGATAGTCTCACATCAACTAGGCGTATCAACGGGCTATGGAGATGCCCATCAATAGATATCGATGTGAGTGAGTAGGGATTGCCATGCAACGGATGCACTAGAGCTATAAATATATGAGAGCTCAGCAAAAAGAACTAAGTGGGTGTGCATCCAACTCGCTTGCTCACCAAGACCTAGGGCATTTTGAGGAAGCCCATCATTGGAATTAACAAGCCAAGTTCTATAATGAAAAATTCCCACTAGTATATGAAAGTGACAATATAGGAGACTCTCTATCATGAAGATCATGGTGCTATTTTGAAGCACAAGTGTGGAAAAAGAGATAGTAGCATTGTCCCTTCTCTCTTTTTCTCTCATTTTATTTTTTCTTTTTCTTTTTCTTTTTTTTCTTTGGCCTCTTTTTCTTTTTTTTTCTTTTTGGCCTTTCTCTTTTTTTCTTTTTCTTCTTTATTCCCTTTTTTTTGTAAAGTCCGAAGTCTCATCCCGACTTGTGGGGGAATTATAGTCTTCATCATCCTTTCCTCACTGAGACAATGCTCTAATAATGAAGATCATCACACTTTTATGGATTTACAACTCAAGAATTACAACTCAAAGCTAGAACAAGATATGACTCTATATGAATGCCTCCGACGGTGTACCGGGATATGCAATGAATCAAGAGCGACATTTATGAAAATTATGAAGGTGGCCTTGCCACAAATACGATGTCAACTACATGATCATGCAAAGAGCAATATGACAATGATGAAACGTGTCATAAAACGGAACGGTAGAAAGTTGCATGGCAATATATCTCGGAATGGCTATGGAAATGCCATAATAGGTAGGTATGGTGTCTGTTTTGAGGAAGGTAAATAATGGGTTCAATACCGGTGAAAGTTGCGCGGTAATAAGATAGGCTAGCAAAGTGGAAGGATGAGTGTCGTATATCCATGGACTCACATTAGTCATAAAGAACTCATATAATTATTGCAAAAGTCTACTTAGCCCTTGAAGCAAAGTACTACTACGCATGCCCCAAGAGGGATAGATTGGTAGGAAAAGACCATCGCTCGTCCCCGACTGCCACTCATAAGGAAGACAATCAAAAGAGCACCTCATACAAGAAATTTGTCACACAACTTTTACCATACGTGCATGCTACGGGACTTACTAACTTCAACAAAAGTATTTCCGAATTTCATAATTATCCACTAGCATGACCCTAACATTACTACCTTTATATCTCAAAACAATTATCAAGCAACAAATTGATCATAGCATCCAATTCACTTCCTATGATAGTTTTTATTATACCCAACTTGGATGCTCATCATTCTAGGACCAAATTTGTAACCATAGCAAATACCATGCTGTTCTAAAAGACTCTCAAAACAATATAAGTGAAGCATGAGAGACTAACAATTTCTATAAAATCAATCCACCGCCGTGCTCTAAAAAATATAAGTGAAGCACTAGAGCAAAAACTATCAATCTCAAAAGATATAAGTGAAGCACATAGAGTATTCTAGCCAATTATAATCAAATAGGCTTCTCCCAAAAGGTGTGTACAGCAAGGAAGATTGTGGTAAATTAAAAATAAAAGACTAATATAATACACAACGCTCCAAGCAAAACACATATCATGTGGCGAATAGAAATATAGCTCCAAGTAAAGTTACCAATGAACGAAGACGAAAGAGGGGATGCCTTCCCGGGGCATCCCCAAGCTTAGGCGTTTGGCTATCCTTGAATATCTTGGGGTTCCAAGGGCATCCCCAAGCTTAGGCTCTTGCCACTCATTATTCCATAGTCCATAAAAGCTTTACCCAAAACTTGAAAACTTCACAACACAAAACTCAACAAGAAATCTTATAAGCTCTGTTAGTGAAAGAAAAGAAAACCACCACATAAGGTACTGTAATTAAATCATTCTTTATTTATTTTGGTGTTAAACCTACTGTATTCCAAGTTCTCTATGGTTCATACCCTTACATACTAGCCATAGATGCATCAAAATAAGCAAACAACATACGAAAAACAGAATCTGTCAAAAATAGAACAGTCTGTAGAAATCTGTAACTAACGCAAATTTCTGGAACTCTAAAAATCCTAAAAAAAATAGGACGTACTGGACAATTTGTTTATTGATCAGAAGCAAAAAAGAATCAATGCAAAAGCACGTTTCTGTGATTTATTGCATTTTTTCTCGTGAGCGCAAAGTTTCTGTTTTTCAGCAGAATCAAATCAACTATCATCATAGTTTATCCTATAGGTTCTACTTGGCACAAACACTAATTAAAAGGTAAAAACACATCTAAACAGAAATTAGATGAAAAATTTATTACTAAACAGGAACAAAAACAAAAAAACATAAAGAAAATTGGGTTGCCTCCCAACTAGCACTATCGTTTAACGCCCCTAGCTAGGCATAAAAGCGAAGATAGATCTAAGTAGTGCCATCTTTGGCACTCGATTCTTCAATAGAGAACTTATAATCTTTAGGGGTTTCTACCTTTTTAGCAATGATTAAACCTTTGGGAAAAAATTCAAGAAATTCATTTGTAGCAAAAGGTTCCTTAACGATAGAAAGACAATTGGGATGAACACTTATGGATTTGAGATCCGCGTCTCCCTTAATAGAAGATTCACCCTTATTTTAAGGAACGTGAATAAACTTGGTGGTTTTTGTAGGGGTTTTTTGAGTGTTTTTCATGGAAGAAAATGCCGAACCTAAGTTGGTAATTATATCCCCAAGTTGACCATTTCTAGCAGAATCAAGATCTATTTTTTCATTAACTATAGGTTCTTTCTCTTTAAGATTTTTCAAAGTAACTCCAACCCTAGATCCATATTGCGTGATATGATTATGAATCTTTTTATACAAAATTTCAATCAACTAGACAGTGGCAGTTTTATTTTCAATAATATCAAGCCGTTGCATAACGTGTTCTAAAGTTAAAACAGTTCCATTAACCAAAAGAGGTGGTGGGCCAAACAAGTCTAACATAGCATTATAAGCATCAAATGTATGGCTACTCAAGAAATCACCTCCAGCAACAGTATCAAGAACACATCTATTCCAAGGAGTGATGCCTACATAAAAATTGCGGAGAAGAACGAAAGTAGAAAGCTTCCTAGTATATCTATTTTGAGCATTGCAAATTCTATGCCAAGCATCTTTTAAATTTTCTCCCTCCCTTTGTTTAAAATTGAGGATTTCATGTTTGGGAGTAATAATGAGGATAGGAGGACTAGCCATAACGACAGGGTAAACGAACCAACACACGAGCAAACGGAAAAAGGCAAGCGAAAGGAGTGGAGGAGATTGGGAAAGAGAGGGCGAATAAAACGGCAAGGGTGAAGTGGGGGAGAGGAAAACGAGAGGCAAATGGCAAATAATGTAAATGCGAGGGAGATGGGTTTGTGATGGGTACTTGGTATGTCTTGACCTGAGCGAATACCTCCCTCGCAATGGCACCAGAAATCCTTCTTGCTACGTCTTGAGCTATCGTTGGTTTTCCTTGATAAGGAAAGGGTGATGCAGCAATAGTAGCGTAACTATTTCCCTCAGTTTTTGAGAACCAAGGTATCAATCCAGTAGGAGGCTCCTGAAAAGTCCCACGCACCTACACAAACGAACAAAGAACTCGCAACTAGCGTAATAAAGGGGTTGTCAATCCCTTCACGGCCACTTGCGAAAGTGAAATCTGATAGAGATAGTATGATAAGATAAATATATTTTTGGTATTTTATGATATAGATGCAAAAAGTAAATATGCAAATAAAAGTAGATTGGAAGCAAATATGATAAGAGATAGACCCGTGGGCCATAGGTTTCACTAGAGGCTTCTCTTAAGATAGCATAAGTATTACAGTGGGTGAACAAATTACTGTCGAGCAATTGATAGAAAAGCAAATAGTTATGAGATTATCTAGACATGATCATGTATATAGGCATCACGTCCGTAACAAGTAGACCGACTCCTTCCTGCATCTACTACTATTACTCCACACATCGACCGACTCCTCCCTGCATCTAGAGTATTAAGTTCACAAAGAACAGAGTAACGCATTAAGCAAGATGACATGATGTAGAGGGATAAACTCATGCAATATGATATAAACCCCATCTTTTTATCCTCGATGGCAACAATACAATACGTGCCTTGCAACCCTTTCTATCACTGGGTAAGGACACCGCAAGATTGAACCCAAAGCTAAGCACTTCTCCCATGGCAAGAAAGATCAATCTAGTAGGCCAAACCAAACTGATAATTCGAAGAGACATTCAAAGATAACTCAATCATACACAAAAGAATTCAGAGGAGATTCAAATATTTCTCATAGATAAACTTGATCATAAACCCACAATTCATCGGATCTCTACAAACACACCGCAAAAAGAGTTTACGTCGAATAGATCTCCAGAAGAGAGGGGGAGAACATTGTATTGAGATCCAAAAAGAGAGAAGAAGCCATCTAGCTAATAACTATGGACCCGAAGGTCTGTGGTAAACTACTCACAACACATCAGAAGGGCTATGGTGTTGATGTAGAAGCCCTCCATGGTCGATTCCCCCTCCGGCAGAGCACCGGCGAAGGCTCCAAGATGGGATCTCGCGGATACAGAAGGTTACGGCGGTGGAAATTGTGTTTCGGGTGCTCCCTGGATGTTTTCGGGGTACGTAGGCTTATATAGGAGGAAGAAGTACGTCGGTGGCCGCCCGAGGGGCCCTCGAGACAGGGGGGCGCGCCCTATAGGGGGGGGGCACCTTACCCTCTCGTGGCCGCCTCGGCTGCTTCTTGACTTGCACTCCAAGTCCTCTGGATCACGTTTGTTCCAAAAGTCACTCTTCTGAAGGTTTCATTCCGTTTGGACTCCATTTGATATTCCTTTTCTTCGAAATACTGAAATAGGCAAAAAAACTGCAATACGGGCTGGGCCTCCGGTTAGTAGGTTAGTCCCAAAAATGATAATAATGTGTAAAATAAAGCCCATAAACATCCAAAAGGGGTAATATAATAGCATGGAACAATCAAAAATTATAGATAAGTTGGAGACGTATCAGGGCCCTCTCTATGGAGGTAATACCCTACTTTTTTCTTGATTGATCTTGATGAATATGAGTATTACAAGAGTTGATCTACCACGAGATCGTAATGGCTAAAACCCTAGAAGTCTAGCCTGTATGATTATGATGGCCTCTACGGACTAAGCCCTCCGGTTTATATAGACATCGGAGGGGACTATGGTTGTACAAAGTCGGTTACAGAGAGAGGAATCTTCATATCCGGGCGCCAAGTTTGCCTTCCACGCCAACGAGAGTCCCATCCGGACACGGGAGAGAGTCTTGTGTCTTGTATCTTCACGGCCCATCAGTCCGGTCCACGCTACATAGTCTGGCTGTCCGAGGACCCCTTAATCCAGGGCTCCCTCAGTAGCCCCTGAACAAGTCTTTCAATGACGATGATTTCGGCGCGCATATTGTTTTCGGCATTGCAAGGCGGGTTCCTCCTCCAATTTCTTCAAAGTACCTGACTTAAAGAGCAGTATTCGGCTTTCCATTAAATGTCGCGCCCATCGGCTTCCACACCTTCATGACTTCAGCTTTCACGTGTCGAGCGAATACGAGAGGTCGAGGTATTTTTGCACATATCACCCTGACCATGTAAGAAAGGTGTCTATTTAAAGATATTGGGATCTTAAGATCCATTCCACACCGAGCGAGGAATCCTCAGAGCTTGCTAGGAGAAACAATTCCAACATGGCTAGCGCTCCCATCTCTTCCTCCCATCCCCACGGCCCCGGAAAAGGCGATTGGCAGAAATGTTTTGTATCCCACAGTAAGCTAGTGAAGCTGCAGACACAGGGATTTCTTCCCCCCACGGATCTGGTCCCCATTCGAGCAGGATTGACTTCCTTCGATGGCGGGGCTCAGGCCGAGAATATCCCCAATCCATCTAGGGGGGAACAAGTGTGCTTCGTTCCCTACTTGAGATGCGTTGGATTTCCAATCCACCCGTTCCTCTGAGGACTTCTAGAGTATTATGGCCTCCAACTGCACAATTTCACTCCTGCCTCCATCCTGCACATCGCGGGTTACATTGCTCTTTGCGAGCTACTTCTGGGTTGTGAGGCCCATTTTGAATTATGAAGGAAACTATTCTGCCTCGTCCCTCATAGCCAAGAGGGATCAATATTTGAAGTGGCGGAGTCGAGGTATGGCGCATCGCCGGGACCGGATACCTGTCTGACACGCCGAAGAAGGCATCCGAAGAGTGGCCTTCCGAATGGTTCTATATCGAGGAAATCGCCCTTCCCGACCCAGTCCGAATGGGTCTTCCCGAATTTTCAAGCGTTCCGTTGAGGAAACGCCACATCTGGCGCCCTCGGAGCCTCGAGGAGGAAGATAGTAGGGAAGTCCATCAATTGATGAGCAAGATAAAGACGCTCGCCCAGTCCGGATTATCAATAGTCAAGGTAATGGCGACTTCCATAGTACGAGGGGTTCAGCCACTCCAATACAGAAGGCTTCCCATGTGGCACTATAATGGGGAAGATGATGCCTCTTGCTACGGTCAGAAGGGTCCGGACACCCCCGCCGCTTTGGCCAAAATACTGGCCAAACTATACAAAGGGGAGAAAGAGGAATTCCCTTGTATTAAGCGTCGAGATGGATTTTCCATGTACAATCCTCCTAGCTGGGTGAGTTCCAATCCCACTACTCTACTCAATCTACACCCTGAGTCACTTTCCATGGACATTAATTTGTCCATTTGTAACAGGAATGGCGGAATATCACCAAGGGGATCCACAGCCCCGCCCCACAGCCAGAGGACCACAATCGGGACCTTGACCCCAGATTTGAAGAGGATCGAGACATATTCGTGATGCTCGAGGATGGGGAGTTCTACCAGGCGAGCTATGACGACATGGAAGTGGCCATCACCGCTGACTATCCCGGTCTTCTCCCTGCCTCACACGTAAGTAACCAGGAGACATCCCTTCTAAAAGAGCTTCCTCGTTACGCCTCACCCACCGCACTGCCTCGTGCTCCAAAAGGGAGGCGCTCAGCACGCCATACTGCACCTGAGGTGACTCACAAGAGAGCGGCGCCTATGCCGGGCAGGCCTTCGAAGAGGAAGGCAAATGAAAACACAGCCGAGCCTTCATCGAAGAGGTATGGCTTTTTAAATACGCTCCTTGGTTGTCATATCAAAGTGTGACATTGTCCGTTGTGTCTTATTAGGAAGAATGTTTGTCGGACTATGTCCGGGGATCCTGCCGGTCATGCCTCCACCAGCCAGATTCCAGACCCTGCCTTAAGGACAGAGGCTGATGCGGGAGTGACGCTGGATTGTCCTTCTGTAGAGAATTCAGATGATGTATCCGTTATAAAGTCTAAAGTGGAAAGCGCCATGAATCATCGGCGCCAGCGGGCTCCTCTTTGCGACCCCGGCTTTACAAAAGAGGCATTCAATGCCTTCAGCTCAGCTGATGCATACATCCGAGCTGCTCGAGATGGGCTTCCCAGAGCCACAGACCAACATTTGAAAAACATGCGGGTAAGTACACATTTGTACAAATCTGATAATTGTATACCAGTAGCCCCAGAGACTTGAAACATTTGATACAATTGATTTAATGATCATTGTATAACCAGGTGCTCACAGAGAAGAACAACCTGTTGTCTCAATAGCTGGAAAAGTGTCAGACCCGGCTAGCTACTGCTACCGCCGAACTGGAGAAATCCAAGAAGGCATCGCCTAGTAATGTGTCCCTCCATCGAGAAAAAACACAGAATTATATACCAGCAATGCTAACACAGTTGCATATCTTATGGCAGGATCGTCAGATCATCTGTGAGAGGCACTGGAAGTCGCAGAAGCGGGTGAACAAGGAGCCAAAAGGCAACAGGCTGTGGGCGAACGTATACTAACACGGGCCAGCAAGGAGAAAAACAAACTCCAGGATTCAAACACCCAGCTGGGCGAAGAACTAAAAGATGTGCTGGCCTAGCTGGCTGACTCCGTGAAGGAAAATAAGAGGCTGTGAGGTGGCATATTTAGTATGTGTTCAATCTTACCTCCGTGTAATTTGGCGAGGAAAGGAATTGACAGAGTTATGTCCGCAGGTATGCTGACTGGCCGTCCCAAAGAGGAGATGTCTGGATCTTCGGGCGATCTGCCACAAGAGCTGTCGCAAATGCACAAGCGAGCTCGGCAGGCGATGCAAAGTGTTGCCAAGGCCTTATGGCCATCTGCCTCCCCTCTAGGAAGTATGGAGGAGCTTGTACAGCTATTCAAGGGAGCGCGGCGGTGTTTCCGATTGTGGGAGATATCGGCCTGTCGGGAAGGTGCGCGAGAGGCCTGGGCCATGGTGAAAACACGATACACCAAGGTTGATCCGAATCATATAGGAAATAATAGCCGCCAAGTATTCCCAATAGGATCGTAAGCTAGATAGCCTGTTAGATGGCATATAGGAAGAAGTTTTTGAGTCCAAGTGACTATGTACTTCAATTGACAAATTTGTCCCTGGCCGGATTGTAAAACGATTGTCATGGTGGACCTTTTCGCTTCGACCTCTGGACCCGAAGGTGCGGAGTGTTTCCGAATACCCGCTCGGTAATATAGACCGGGGTACGCGTGGAAACCAGGCATAGGGGTCATAGTTGCTTGAACAGACAAGTTGTATCTGGCTAGCTATGTTATATTACATTGTGATTGTAAGAAACATCTTCCAGAGAGAATAGTTCTGTAAAATTGTAGTATACATAACATCTGGGGATTCATAGTGTAATGAGTAAAAAACATCTTTAGTCCGCCGACCGAATATTCCCTTAAGAACGCTAGCTTTCGGCTTCACCCAGTCTGAGGTACACATCTAGATGACCCGGCAGTAACAATCGCAAAGGTGCTCCCTTTATGCCCTAGCCAAACTAACGGGAACGTAGGGCATAAGCACAGGAGCCAAGCAACCCAGCTTGGCCAAAACTTAAGTCATATTGATGCATATAATGGCGAAGAAAAGGTACATATGCGGAAATGACACATATGTGGTGAGCTTAATGCTCGAAAAATAATAATAAGCTTCTATACAAGATGCCTCTAGGTATAATGGACGTACATATTTCAGGATGTGTACGTCGTAGGTGCATGGTTTAGCCGCACGAAAGCTTCAATGCTAAAAAAAGAAAAAAAGAAAAGAGAGGGAAAAAATAATGGAAACAAAAGGGAGAAGGAGACAAACACAGAGTTTGGTGCTAGGCATAGAATCTTTGGAGTTTGGACGCGTTCCATGGGTTTGGCTCTAGGCGATTGTCTGATGCATCACGCAGGTGGTACGCTCCTCTAGTGAGAACTTCGTCAATGATGAAGGGACCCTCCCACTTGGGCTTGAGTTTGTCCTTTCTCTTATCCGACAAGTGTAGAATGAGTTCGGCAACATTGTAAGTCTTGGCCCGCACTTCTCTACTTTGATATCTGTGGGTCTGTTCTTGATAAAATGCGGAACGGGCTTTTGCGATGTCGCGCTCCTCCTCCAGGGCATCTAAGTTGTCCTGCTGATCAAGCTCGACCTCTCTCTCTCTTCATACATGCGTATCACAGGGCAACACAGCCTCTGCATCGTACACAATGAAGGAAGGTGTATATCTGGTAGTGCGATTGGGCGTGATCCGCAGCTCCCAGAGTACGGAGTCGAGCTCCTCGACCCAGTGCTTGTCTGATTCTTTAAAAGACCGCACTAGTCTGGGCTTAATGCCGCTCATAATAAGACCATTGGCTCGTTCGACTTGACCATTTGTTTGTGGGTGATAGATGGAGGCGTAATCGAGCTTAATGCCCAGATTAACACACCAGGTTTTCACCTCATTGGCTGTGAAATTGGAGCCGTTGTCGGTGATGATGATGCGTGGGACACCGTTACGATGCACAACACTGGATATGAAGTATATCACTAGTTCGGCTTCGACCGTTTCAACTGGTTTGGCCTCTATCCACTTAGTGAATTTATCCACCATGACCAACAAATATTTTTTCTTATGGCTTCTTCCTTTAAGGGGTCCGACCATATCAAGCCCCCAGACCGCAAAAGGCCAAGTGATGGGGATTGTTTGTAGAGCGGTGGGTGGTATATGGCTTTGGTTGGCGAAAAGCTGGCATCCGACGCAATGTTGGACAAGGTCATGTGCATCTGCTCGGGCCGTCAGCCAATAGAAACCTGTATGGAAGGCCTTGCTTACAAGGGCCTGAGCCGCGGCGTGGTGACCACCGAGACCAGCATGAATTTCAGCCAAGAGCTGCCGCCCCTCTTCCTCGGAGATACATCTTTGAAGCACTCCGATAGTGCTTTTCTTGTAGAGTTCTCCGTCGTGAACCTTGTAGGCTTTCGAGCGCCGGACAATGCGGCACGCCTCATTCTGATCCTCAGGGAGTTCTTGCCTATTAAGGTAGGTTAAAAAGGGTTCGGTCCATGGGGCAATGACTGCCATGATAAGATGGGTCGACGGTGTTATTTCGGTGGTTGAGCCCCTGATGATATCAGTGTGTTCGGAATCTGGGGTTATAGTCGGATCCGGGCTGGTGTTGCCGCTCTCCCCTTGCTGCACCACGGATGGCTTGAAGAGCCTTTCCAGGAAGATGGTAGGTGGGACGGGGTCGCGCTTAGTGCCGATGCGAGCAAGGACATCCGCCGCTTGATTACTTTCTCGAGCCACATGATGAAACTCGAGCCCCTCAAACCGAGCCGACATTTTGAGAAGGGCGTTACAGTAAGCCGCCATCTTCAGATCTTTGGCATCGAAATCTCCATTTATTTGAGATATTGCAAGGTTTGAATCGCCGCGCACTTCCAGATGTTGTATGCCCCTGGAGACAGCCATCCGAAGACCATGCAATAAGGCCTTGTATTCGGCTACATTGTTTGAGTCTATGTATGATATTTGGAGTACGTACTGAACTGTATCTCCAGTGGGGGATGCTAGGACAACGCCCGCTCCTAAGCCCGCCAGCATTTTGGAGCCGTCTAAGTGCATGACCCAGTTGGAATATGTGTCATACTCTTTAGGGAGTTCAGCCTTTGTCCATTCGGTGGCGAAGTCGGCCAGTACATGGGATTTAATGGCCCGGCGCAGTCTGTATGTTATGTCGAATGGGAGGAGCTCAATGGCCCACTTGGCAATCCGGCCCGTGGCATCGCGGTTGTTTATTATGTCATTGAGTGGTACTTCAGAGACCACCATGAGTGAGCACTCTTGAAAGTAGTGCCATAGCTTCCGGGATGCCATGAAGACCTCGTATGCTATTTTTTGGTAATGAGGGTACCGGTATTTGCATGGTGTGAGGACACTGGATATGTAGTATACCGTCTTTTAAAGCAGGAATTTGTGTCCACCCTCCTTTCGTTCAACGACGAGCACCGCACTCACGACCTGGTGTGTTGCCGATATGTATAATAACATGGGTTCACCGACGTTCGGTGCGGCCAGAATTGGGTTGCTTGCTAAAAGAGCCTTTATTTCTTCTAGTCCTGCTGTTGTTGTGTCCATCCACTCGAACTGATCGGTGCGCCAGAGAAGGCGATAAAGTGGCAATGCTTTTTCTCCTAGTCTGAAGATAAAGCGACTTAAAGCTACCACACATCCGGCTAGTGTTTGGACTTGTTTAAGGTCTGTTGGCGTAGCCAACTATGACAAAGCTCGGATTTTAGCTGGGTTTGCCTCAATTCCTCTATTGGAAACAATGAAGCCCAACAATTTTCCAGCGGGAACGCTGTCAGGGATATACCCCGCGGTATAAACCGCTGGATGTATGACCCGACTAGAGTTTGGCGATTCACCGGCGACCCGTTTGGACCTGGCGGTTCACAACTTATTGGTAATCCGGCAGCGGGTGCGAGGAGCGACAAGACCTGGTGGCCCAACAGGTGGTTCATGAAGGCCGGTTCATACTATGGTGGGCCGGTTTAAGAGGAAAGGCATAAGGAATATTTGTCTTGCAAGGAGTTAAGACCTGGACTTGTATCCGGTTTGTATTAGAGATAGACTAGTCCTAATCCTAATAGGACTCCACATGTAACCCGCCCCTTCAACATATATAAGGTGGGGCAGGGCTCCCCAAAGGGAGACAAGCGACAGACAAGCAAGAAACAATCTCTAGGGCTAGACACAACTAGAGGAGAGTCGGTTTACGGTGACTCCCTCGTGATCATAATGAGAGCTAGCCTCAAACAACATGTAGGGCTTTTACCGGATGATGTTTCCCAGGGCCCGAAGCTGTCTAAATCCCTGTCTTGTGTTGCGTCTCTCGATTCCGCTCAACCCCTCTCAAGCTACCACATAGATGCGTTGGCCTCGCGACTAAGTCCTGACACTAAGGACATCTGCCGTGACAATTCCACGACAGTTGGCGCCCACCGTGGGGCCAGACGCACGGTGGTGTTGAGCTGTTGGAGGGATTTTTTCCTAGGGATCAAGGAGCTTGCAATTTTCAAGAAGAAGAAGAATCATTGCGGAAGAATCACAGTCAGATTTGAGACTCATCCGAGATTCAAGGGAAATTAAGGTTATAATCCGTTTGAAGCCATCGTTAAATCACCAAGATCAACAGAAAACCACCACAAATCACCAAGGAAGTATTCACGGGGGTGTTTGTCTCACATACAAAACTGTAGTCAAACCGATCTTGACCCAGAGAAGGATTCAGACGCAGCCGCAAACCCGGATCAAAAACGATTCAACACGGTATATTTTGCCTGGTCGGTTTACTGCCTTGCGGAAAAGCTGATTCGACGCGCTGTTGAACCGCCCCCGACTTGTCTCTGAGCCACCGGATAAGACAGCTGTACCTCAAAACCATCGGGCCTCTTTCTATTTTTTTTCAATCCGGACCGGGTCCCGCTCCGCATCTGTTTCAGATCTGTCGCTGCGTCAAGAGTCGCCGTCACCTCTGCCTCCGCTACTATGACCTGAGGACACGGGCACGGACGGATTGAACCTTGCTACTATTACTTATTAGAAGAAACGGAGCCAAGTCATGCTACGCTCCATCACCTCCTCTTGCTCTGCGCGCTCGCGCTGAAACGGCCACGGCCGCGCCCCTCCAAGTCGTCATCTACCACGGCCGGCTTCAACAACAACGTCGACATCCACTGTTGACAAATTTCGGAGTCCATCACGCCCGGCTTCACCAACATCGTGATCTTCTTCGACTCAAGCTAAGAAGGCTTGGATCATGCCACCTCTGGTTCAGCAATCTCGCACTGCGAAGTCTTCAAAATTCCGGCTCTCGCCGCTGTCTCCAGCCGTCAGTCAGGTTAACTGCTTACGACTCCCGCTGGACCATCTCCGACTTCGCTGGCTTATGCCACATCATAAAAACAAGCTAAGTCACTTTTACATTTAAATTTCATTTTTTTTCAGCCAATTAAATATATCTGGCACCTTTGAGTTAATCTTGGGGGCTATCATATCTTCTCATAAAGTTGAGTCGTAAGGTTACCAAAGAGGACTATTTTCCATGATGCACAGTTCAAACATGGGTGCCCTACATATCAGCGAAATAATTTTATGATTCGTTCTTTACTAAGTCAGATGCAACTCGTAACCGACCAAGTAGTGGGTATGGTATTGTCAATAGACTCTGATACTTGTCATGGACTTTGTCGACCTTGAATATATCATATTCCACGAAAAAGTCCACGCGTGAGCCTACTTAGTCGAGTCAAACGATTAACAACTTGAACACAAGCTGACAAAGTCATCAAAATTATTATTTAATTTTGTTTTATATATCACGAACGGTGTAATGCATTCCTGTGGTTTATTTCAGGAACAAAGAGCTTGAAGATGACTCCTCGAGTCGCCTCAAGCCTCGGGGGTTATCAAGTCAGAATTTGTGAAAAAATGGATTTTGTTTGTTACTAAAACACAAAGTTCACATACTCTCTCGTCCACGCCGGTTTACAACACCGTGGCCGGTTCATCTGTTTGAGCCGCCTATGATGCTGAGGTCATCTTTTCCGTCCATCTCTCGCGGCCTGGTCTACATCGACATACTGGGCCGCACCTTCTGCATGAGCTGTTTATTGAGTATGAGCAAGTCACTGCTTGGGTAGCCGGTTTTCTTCCAACAAATTGGAGGAAAATTATCATCAACCGCCGTCTGCACTGGATGGATCAATGGACATGCGCACAAATTGTTGCCACTACAGTTAAGTTAAATTTCAAACAGCCAGTTGGAAGGAACCATTGGCCGAGTTGCTGACACGGCTCATACGGGATCATTTATAACCCGCCGCAGTCACCTCAACCTTCTGTGGATTTACATCGTGCTATCAACACCAATGATATACACGTTATGTTGGTTTATATCATGGTCAAATATGAAGAGTTTCAAGCCAACTCCTCGAGTCACCTTGAGACTCGGAGGCTACGATGACATGACTCAGCAAATCTTGCTAGTTTCAGCAAATTTAAGAACCCCAGGACGATGGAGGGAAAGATAACCCGGTCCAGGAGGCTACTGTTATTTGAAAGCCGTCAGAAAATTTCCGGCTTAGAAAGTATATGACAGTTACAAAATCCCGGCTCAATGAAGAAGATTCGGGTCATCAGAAAGGATTCCGGTTAAAAATCCGGCTCAAGGGAAGTCAGTCAGTCTCATTGAAGCTCTCAAATATCTGGTTTACAATCCGGTTCAAGGGAAATCTGTTCTCCCACAAAGCTATGAAGTGCCCAAATCCGGTTTAACAATGTCCGGTTCAAAAAGGAATTAACTTCTCGCAAGTTCGAGTTTAAAGACCGTCAGAAAATTTCCGGCTGAAAATGAAGATTCCGGTTTAAAATCCAGGTCAAGGGAAAGATGTCTCCCACAAAGCTTTGAAGCTCTCAATATCTGGTTCAAGATCCCGGTTCAAGAAGAATTTATCTCTTGCAAGAAAGTTAAAAATTGCCAAAGAGGACCTGCTGCCATGATGCGCGTTCAAACATGGGTATCTTGCCTTATTGGCCTAACATAAAGCGGGGTCTCTGTTCTTTTTTACATCATGCGTGGTTACATGGAGTGGTTCTGTTTTAAAGCAGCCTCCGGTTTACCCCTTGAAATTTGCTTTTCAAAAAAGCTTTGTGATATCACTTGGGGCCTTGGTCGTGTCCGAACCAATGCGACACCTTTTGATAGGCGAAAGCCATCAGATCCTTGGGACATGGTCAAGTCTGAACCAGTCACGCCTCTTGATCGGCCTAAGGCCACAGAATCACTTGGGGGCTTGGTCGAACCCGAACCATTGCCACGCCTTTGTAACACCCACGATGCGGCTATATGTCCCACGTGTCGGAGCATGACTTAGAGGCATAACCGCATGGTGGTTTTGTCGCAAGAAGGGTCATCTTCACACAATCCCATGTAATGAACAAGAATGGGATACGAGAGTTGGCTTACAATCGCCACTTCACACAATACATAAATTACACTACTAGGAAAAGGGCTATAGATGGAAATGACACTAATGGCGCACCAGACATGTGGTGCGCCATTAGTATATACTAATGGCGCACCACCTTCTGATGCGCCATTAGTGTTGAAACTACTAATGGCGCACCCTGCCTACGGTGCGCCATTAGTATCACCATTATTTTTTTTTTGAACTAGTGTGCCTGTCCAAACATACTAATGGCGCACCGTGGGTGTGGTGCGCCATTACTAGTTAAACTAGTAATGGCGCACCATGCCACGGTGCGCCATTAGTAACCTTGGCCACCACTTCCACCGAATG
>NC_041391.1:472583325-472584476 GCF_002162155.2 Triticum dicoccoides | reverse complement strand
TGGCGCACCACTGGTGCGCCATTAGTAAAAATTACTAATGGCGTGCTGTTAGTGGCGCACCACAGATGCGCCATTAATGGCCATATTAGGTGCGCCATTAGTAGGTGTTTTTCTAGTAGTGTTAAGTTCATACATCATTCAAAGTACACTCATAGACCGGCTACGGTCAAGTTCAAATGAAAAGAAGACAACCCCAAAATGCTAGATCCCCGATCGTCCCGACTGGGCACCTCTACTGATCATCTGGAAACGATACATAGTAACGACCAAGGGCCTCATCAAATTCCCACTTCAGCTCGGTTGCACCATCTGCGCCAGTATCCTCGGCACCTGCATCTGTTTTGGTAGAATCTGTGAGTCACGAGGACTCATCAATCTCACACCCGCGAGATCAAGACTATTTAAGCTCATAGGTAGGCAAAGGGGTAATATGGTGGAGCTGCGGCAAGCACTAAGCATATATGGTGGCTAACATACGCAAGTGAGAGCAAGAAGAGAAGCAACGCGTCGGTCGAGAAGCTAGAAGTGATCAAGAAGTGATCCTGAAACTACTTACGTCAAGCATAACACAAACCGTGTTCACTTCCTGGACTCCGCCGAGAAGACACCATCACGGCTACACACTCGGTTGATGCATTTTAATGAAGTCAAGTGTCAAGTTATCTACAACCGGACATTAACAAATTCCCATATACCTCATAACCGCGGGCACGACTTTCGAAAGATTATATACCCTGCAGGGGTGTCCCAACTCATCCCATCACAAGCTCTCACGGTCAACGAAGGAATAAACCTTCTCCCGGGAAGACCCGATCAGTCTCGGAATCCCAGTTCGCAAAACATTTCGACAATGGTAAAACAAGACCAGCAAAGCCGCCCGATGTGCCGACAAATCCCGATAGGAGCTGCACATATCTCGTTCTCAGGGCAACACCGGATGAGACATCCTACAAGTAAAACCAACCCTCAAGTTTCCCCGAGGTGGCCCCGCAGTCTACTCAGTTCGGACCAACACTCGAAGGAGCACTGGCCCGGGGGGGTTAAATAAAGATGACCCTCGGGCTCGCGAAAACCCAAGGGAAAAGGGCTTAGGTGGCAAATGGTAAAACCAAGGTTGGGCCTTGCTGGAGGAGTTTTATTCAAAGCGAACT
>NC_041391.1:472581120-472583121 GCF_002162155.2 Triticum dicoccoides | reverse complement strand
ATGGTAAAACCAAGTTTGGGCCTTGCTGGAGGAGTTTTATTAAAAGCGAACTGTTAAGGGGGTCCCATAAATCACCCAACCGTGTAAGGAACGCAAACTCAAGGAACATAACACCGGTATCACGGAAACTAGGGCGGCAAGACTGGAACAAGTCACCAGGCATAAGGCCGAGCCTTACACCCTTTACCAAGTATATAAGGTGCATTAATATAAACAGGAGATATTGTGATATCCCAAAATATCCATGTTCCGACCTGGAACAACCTTCATCTTCACCTGCAACTAATAATGCTATAAGAGGGGCTGAGCAAAAGCGGTGACATAGCTAATCAACGGTTGCTAGGACAGGATGGTTAGAGGTTTGACATGGCAATAGGTAGGCATGGTAAACAAAGGCATGCAGGGCTAACATAGCGAAAGAGGGAGTACTAGCAAGCAAAGATAGAAGTGATATCGAAGGTATGATCATCTTGCCTGCAAGGTTCTCAGAGTTGTCGAAGGCTGGATCCTCGTAAGCGTACTCAACAGGTTCCTCGTAAGCGTTCTCGTCTCCCGGCTCTACCCAAAGCAAGAACACAAGCAAGGAACCACAATAAATCATGGTGCAAATGCACAAGCAACATGATGCAAAACATGTCATGATATGCGAGATGTGATATGCAATGCATATGCGTGCTTCGGAAGGAAAGATGATGAACAAGGCATCAACTTGGCAAACCAAGTATGCCGCTGGAAAAATGAGATGATTTCGGTTGAAATCGATATAAAGATCACCGGGAACGGATGCACGGTTTGCAAATGACAAGCAAGACAAGAATGACACAAAGCTGCGATTAACAGCGCGATGCTACTTAGCATGCAACAATAAACTATGCTACAACACCCCAACATGAAAACAAAGCATATGACAGTGATCTACAGGAGATGCTTTACAAAAGAGGAACACTGAGCTATGGCTAATTCACACCATAACAGGTTCAAACAAGCATGGAGAAAGTGCAAAAAATTATCAGGTTGGACATGGCATAAACAGCAGCACGAAGCAATGTTCAGAGCAGGTTATCAACATGCTACAGGAACTTATAATAGCAAAATAAGACATGGCATGAATCTACTCAAAGCATAGATCAAAAGTCCCTTACTGACCATAAGCCAAAAAGGATCAGAAAATATGATGGCACCCACGTAAACATAGCAAGTTTCGTTAACAGATTTCAGCAAACAAAGCATGGCATTGAAATAATTATGAAGGCAGCTTCGTGAGCTCGATGCACTCACTACAGAGCTCCTCATGATAAACTAAGCATACATCCATCAAGAAGATATGTCATAGAAGCTATACATGTCAAGAAACAACATCATAGCATATCCGAACCAACTACAACAACCTCGGCCAAATTGAATAACATGTAAACAATCTGCCAGGAAACAATTTGAAGCAAAAGTAGAGCACGAAAATGACATGCTAGACTACTCCTTAATTGTAACCAGGACCATGGATGGATAGAGCAAAACCATGTTTTCAAAACACCCTTACTGAAGTATCTCAAATTATGCATGGATCTCTCTGTAGCAACATGTTTACATGGCATCAAAATTACAGCAGAACAGGAACTAAAATTAGCATTAAAACGAAGTCTAGTTTGCATGCTTGTGCTAGTCACCACATTTATCACAAAAATACATGGTAAGCACCTCTGTAAAGAAGACATAGCCTAGTTCAAAACACATTTAGGGACCAAGTTCATAGGATGCACACATCAATCATGGCAAAAATGACAAAAGAGCTCGTTCTGATAAGAATCTGAAACTAACGATATGAAGCCCTCTTCCAACAGCATTTCGGGCATCAAGATGACATCGAATGTAAATGACGCAATGGAATGAAATGATGTACTCTTCGATAAGAACAATTTGACATATTATATGCATGAAACGGAGCTACGGGTGCGAAGATGTGATGCAATGAACATGCAATGATGTTAGCAGCAGATATCAGAC
>NC_041391.1:472565896-472580839 GCF_002162155.2 Triticum dicoccoides | reverse complement strand
AGCGGCGGCGCATACAGAGGAGCTCGGGCGGAGGCGGCAGCCGGCGGCGGCGGATCCGGGCCCCGCGGGCCTGGCGTGGGCCGCGGCGGGCTTCGGCGGCGGCGGGAGCTGCAGTGCCACGTGGCAGCGAGCGATTCGTCCGGGAGCGGCGGCGGACGCGTCCGGTCCGATCCGGACGTGTCCGGCGGCGCGGAGAGGGGTTCGTCTAGGGTTTCGTCCGGAATTTCGGGGAAGGGATCTATATAGAGAGGTAGAGGGAGCTAGGAGTGTCCAAATGAGGTGTAGTTTTCGCCCACACGATCGTGATCGAACGACCGAGAGCATGGACGGGAGTTAGATGGGTTATTGGGCTGTTTTGGAGGGGTGTTGGGCTGCAACTTAAAAGAGGCCTTTGCGGATATGCGGATAACCGTTTGAGTACCAAACGAGCTCCAAATGACCCGAAACTTGACAGGTGGTCTACCGGTGCTATACCAGGGCCACTTGGCAAGGCTCGGTCCATTCCGAGAACGTTCAACACCCGCACACGAAAAGAGACAAGAGGGGTGCGCCGGTGCATGTGGGAGTGTCGGATTGCGAAACGGACAACGGGGAAAATGCTCGGATGCATGAGACAAACACGTATGCAAATGAGATGCACATGATGACATGATATGATATGCATGACATGAATAAAATGCAAGAACAAAAGACAAAAACCCAACCACGGAGGGAATATCATATCACATAGCCGAAAATGGCAAGAGTTGGAGTTACAAAGATGGAAAGTTACATCCGGGGTGTTACAACCTTTTGATCGGCATAAATGCCACGGTTTCATTTGGGGACCTAGCTGACTTGAACCATTGTCACTCCTATTGGGGGCTTGGTCCTGTCCGACCGTGGTAACACCATCTGATCAGCTCAGTAAAGCATGTTTTTGCAAACGGTTTTTATTATTGCCTTTGCTTCCATATTTTTTCATAACTGTTATTTGATTTTTGTTGTGTTTTTTAAACCGACATTGTTAATCCGGTTCAAACTGTCAATTACAAATTGGCGGAACACGGTTAAATCCTAATCCGCAGACTATCTGCCCGGTTTGATTTTATGTTACCATCTTATTATGGAGTAAACCGGTGTTCATTAACCTGGCTTGACTTTCAATAACAAATTGTCAGCACATGATCAAATCATAATCCAGAGACTATCCGCCCGGTCTGGTTTGACTACGAGTCGCCGGTATTATATATGGTTAAACCGGTGTTTATCACAACCCGGTATGGTTTTATCATAAACCGGCACAATGTGAAAGGAGATATCATTACTCAAGATTGGAGTTATCACCATTACTACAAAAAGTTGGTAAACCAATGATGTGATCCAATGTCACAGGTATGATATATTTCATGGATTATTCTTAAGTTTAGCCTTGGTTACAAACTCAGGTCATATGTTGGGCATTATGACCCGTCCGGCGGTAAACTGCCAGGACACTTTAAACTTGTTGTATGCAGAGACAGGTTGAATAAGGCATGATGATAAATTATCCGGTGTTTGTTAACCCGGCCTAGCTTTGGACTATAAGTCGCCAGTACATATTTGGATTGCGCCATTGGAATCATGCGCTTATAAATCATTGGGTTATATTATTTGAATAGCCAAACTTGGCTGAATTTTCATTATGATATTGAACGAGTAAGGTTTTCATACCGAATTATATTATCTTGAATAGCCAACATGGCTGGATTTTTATTATGGTTATCAATAACCAATATTATGATTGAGGTTTCTAAAAGTTGCTTCAGCGCAATGGCTATTATTTTATCAATGGATATGATTTATTCTACAGTGGAGGGAATAGTCCCGAGTCGCTGCAGGCTTACGACCCGGCACTTGGGGGCTACATTATTTAAGTTGAGATTACATCAAATGTGCAAGTCTCATGTCGCTGCAAGCATGCACCATGACACTTGGGGGCTAATGCAAAGTCATTCTTTGTTCATCTTATTGAAGACCCGACTCATCACATTATAATGAGCCGGCCCTTGGGGGCTACAAATTGCTCCTGTCAAACAATTCAAGGTACAAAGCTTTTTATTCATTATATTGAAGGGTCCAATGCTCAGTTGGTAAAGCACAAGTCTCTTAACCTTGTGGACGTGGATTCAAGCCCCATGATGGGGGTTACATCATATGATGTTATTTTCATTGAAGTATATATCAAGTCCCAGCTCAATATTATCTTACTGAGCCGGCCCTTGGGGGCTACACATCATTGCTCAAATCTATATGATTATACCTACAAAGTCCCTGCTTATTATTGCATAATGACCCGGCACTTGGGGGCTACATAATATGGAGTATTCAGTTTCTACTAAGTGAGCGGGATGAATAACATGGATTTCTTCTTAAGTGGCGGTATTTATATTGGATCAAGTCTTAAGCCATCACTTTGTTCTGCTCAAGACTTGGGGGCTACAGGTATTATATTATTATCGAAGAACTATTTTCAAATTCTCTGTTTTGAGCAAACCGAAATGACCCGGCGTCACCAATCATTACGACCCTGTGTCTGCAACCTGGCGTCACCAATCATTACGACCATGTCTGCAACCCGGCGTCATCAATAATCATGAACCGGCATTGGCAACAATCATGAACCGGTGTTGGCAACAATCATGACCCGGAATTATCAGTTTTTATAACCAGACAATGGTGGTAATAATAAACCGGCAAGTTTTACATCTTCAAGCTGGCTGGATATCAGTTGAATATTTCAGAGACTAATATTTTTGTCAAGTTAGAGCATTGAAGCCGATTCAAATGGATTCTTTATTTACAAATATCTTCTGCAAGCAAATTGATTATGAAGATGGTTATTAACTTGGAAGGAAGAAATGACAAGGATTTAAGGATGATCAAGTGCCGGCTTACAAGGATATTTAAACCGAAGCACAACCCGACAAATTTGTTCTTGTTGCAGATCAGTTTAACATGGATGAATCCAAATTAAACTGGGGGCTAATGTCAGGGATATACCCCGCGGTATAAACCGCTGGATGTATGACCCGGCTAGAGTTTGGCGATTCACCGGTGACCCGTTTGGACCTGGCGGTTCACGACTTATTGGTAATCCAGCAGGCGGGTGCGAGGAGCGACAAGACCTGGTGGCCCAACAGGCGGTTCATGAAGGCCGGTTCATACTATGGTGGGCCCGTTTAAGAGGAAAGGCATAAGGAATATTTGTCTTACAAGGAGTTAAGACCTGGACTTGTATCCGGTTTGTATTAGAGATAGACTAGTCCTAATCCTAATAGGACTCCGCATGTAACCCGCCCCTTCAACATATATAAGGAGGGGCAGGGCTCCCCAAAGGGAGATAAGCGACAGACAAGCAAGAAACAATCTCTAGGGCTAGACACAACTAGAGGAGAGCCGGTTTACGGCGACTCCCTCGTGATCATAATGAGAGCTAGCCTCAAACAGCATGTAGGGCTTTTACCGGATGATGTTTCCCGGGGCCCGAAGCTGTCTAAATCCCTGTCTTGTGTTGCGTCTCTCGATTCCACTCAACCCCTCTCAAGCTACCACATAGATGCGTTGGCCTCGCGACTAAGTCCTGACACTAAGGACATCTGCCGTGACAATTCCACGACAAACACCGAAAACACACTTTTCCAGATTGAGCTTGCTATCATATGCACAGAGGTTGTCGAATGTGAGATGTAGATTGTCTATTAATGACCCGACGTGCCTAGTTTTGATGACAACGTCATCTACATACACTTCAACTGTCTTGCCGATCTGTTTCTCTAGGCATGTTCGAATCATGCGTTGGTAGGTGGCGCCGGCATTTTTAAGTCCAAAGGGCATAGTGTTGAATAAGAATGGCCCATATGGGGTAATGAATGTTGTTGCGGCTTGGTCGGACTCCTTCATTTTGATTTGATGGTATCCAGAGTATGCGTCGAGGAAACACAGTGAGTCATGTCCGGCTGTAGCATCAATAATCTGATCGAGCGAGGGAGGGGAAATGGATCCTTAGGGAAGGCCTTGTTGAGGTCTTTGAAATCGAAGCATAGGCGCCAGGATTTATCCTTCTTTGGCACCATCACTAGGTTTTCCAGCCAGTCCGGGTGTTTTATTTCTCTGATGAATTCGTCCTCGATTAAGTTGGCTAGCTCCTACCCCATAGCTTGTCTTTTGGGTTCGGAAAAGCATCGCAGTGTTTGCTTGACCGGTATATATCCCTTCAGTATGTTTAGGCTGTGTTCAGACAACCTGTGTGGGATTCCCGGCATATCAGAAGGGTGCCAGGCGAATATGTACCAGTTCTCGCGCAGGAACTCTCGTAGCGTGGTGTCAACCGTTGGGTCCAGCTGTGCCCCGATGGATGCTGTCTTCTTGGGGTCTGTCGGGTGGACTTGAAATTTGACTATTTCATCTGTTGGTTTAAAGGAGGTGGATTTGGGTCGCTTGTCGATGATCACGTCGTCCCTATCCACCGTGGAGCGTAGTGTGGTTAACTCTTTGGCCGCGAGGGCTTCAGACAATGCCTCGAGGGCCAGGGCAGCGGTTTTGTTTTCAGCGCAGAGTGCTATGTCTGGATCACTAGCAAGAGTGATAATACCATTGGGCCCGGGCATCTGAGCTTCATTTACCCGTAATGAGGTATAGCTTGGAAGTGTGCAAATGCATCTTGCCCTAATAAGGCGTGATATCCACTGTTGAAAGGGGCCACTTGGAAGGTTATCCCTTCGGACCGATAATTCTCCGGCGTGCCGAACACCACGTCGAGTGTGATTTTTCCCGCGCATCGCGCCTCCTGACTAGGAATGATTCCTCGGAAGGTCGTGCTACTTTGCTCAATGTGGCTCCTGTCTATTTCCATTTTGTTGAGAGTTTCCTCGTAAATGAGGTTTAGTCCGCTGCCGCCGTCCATGAGCACTTTGGTAAGATGAAAGTCGTCCACGATTGGACTGAGGACCAAGGCTGCTAGTGCCTGGGCTGTCCTCAATTTTGGTTCATCACCGGCATTGAAAGTTATGGCCGTGTCATTCCAGGGGTTTATTGTTGCGACTTGGCAGACTTCAGCGAGGTCGTGCAGTGCCCTTTTGCGCCTATTGTTTGAGGTGAAAGTATCAAAGACCGTCAATACTCTAAGGTCGTCATCTTCCGTGGGGTGTTGCTCTACGGTATTTTTGGTGAGGAGATCCTTGCCGCTCTTGGCCACTTAGCGGAGTATCCAACATGTTCTAAGGCAGTGGGTTGGTATGGTATCCGGGGTTGTGTGTATTTTGCATGGCCTATCGAGCCATCCCTCCAGAACGGTTCCGCGCCCCATAATTGGCTTCGATTTCTTTACTATTGGATCGGGTGACCCACAAGGGTGCATCCTCTTTGCTCCGACGAGGGGTTGAGTGGAAACTAGTGGCTCCCAGGGAGCTGCCTGAGTTTTCCAGGCGCTTTCCATTGCATGGTACTTCTGTACTATGGTTGCCAAGTCAGCAATGTGTAATATGCGACGGTGGTTAATGGCATTGATGATTCCCTCATCCATGCAATTGTTGCAGAATAGTGAGATCGCATCTTCGTCACGACAATCTTTGATCTTGTCTTTGACAAGGAGGAATCTGGCCCAAAAGTGATGGACCGTTTCTTGAGATTGATGTCGTATGTACATAAGATTGCGTGTATCTAGGTTGGTGGGTGGATTTAAGTCCGAACCCTGACCCAATTTGGGATCTGGAGTTTGAGAAACTTCCGAACTTAATGGTTCGGGCTCCGAAATATCAACTGATTTTTCAGGCCCGTTGTCCAATTCTAGGTTCTGAGGGCAGGGCGTGTTATTCCATAGATGGGTATCCGGCTCTTCAAGCCCGGAAATCCGAACATAGTTCGTCCTCAATATATAGGGAGAGTTGTTGTTTCGCTCCTCGATTACCGCTACCTGATGGGTGATCGGTGGAGATTTGATTTCTCTCTGATCGGGTTAAAGCCCAATCCGATCGTACTCTGTAGCGACCCCTAGGGCGGTGATGCGATCAAGGAGTTATTAAAGACGACAACTCCGTCGGATCCATCCATTTGGAGTGTTCAGAGTCAATACAGAGGCGATTTGCGATGACCCGAGAAGTCATCGTTGGCTTGACGGCCGAACGAGCGGTCATGGTAAAGCCGCCCAGTCGGAGGGTTTGACCTGGGGCCAGGGCTCCTCCGGAGGTGATACTATCCTTGATGACAAGGAGAGCCATCAATCCTATCTCAGACGTCATAGCAGAACTCTCAATGAAAGCATAAATGTTGGTGTCAAAATCGGCGGATCTCGGGTAGGGGGTCTCGAACTGTGCGTCTAAGGTTGATGGTAACAGGAGGCGGGGGACACGATGTTTACCCAGGTTTCGGCTCTCTCTATGGAGGTAATACCCTACTTCCTGCTTGATTGATCTTGATGAATATGAGTATTACAAGAGTTGATCTACCACGAGATCGTTATGGCTAAAACCCTAGACGTCTAGCCTGTATGATTATGATTGCCTCTACGGACTAAGCCCTCCGATTTATATAGACACTGGAGGGGACTAGGGTTGTACAAAGTCGGTTACAGAGAAAGGAATCTTCATATCCCGGCGCCAAGACCTTCCACGCCAAGGAGAGTCCCATCCGGACATGGGAGAGAGTCTTTTGTCTTGTATCTTCACGACCCATCAGTTCGGCCCACGCTACATAGTCCAGCCGTACAAGGACCCCTTAATCCAGGACTCCCTCACTCGTGGAGACCAGATTACCTCACCAACTACTCCACCATGACCCACGTTGTCGATCGGTGCGGTGTCAAGCTGCAAAGTGATTAAGTGGCAACCATTCGCCACATGGCGGCCACTTCCTACCAAGGAAACCCACAGATGACACTTGTCCTATGAAGTGTCGAACAAGCATGCATGGAGCTGGCGAAATAGCTCGGCAAGCCTTGTCGGGCAACCAATGATGTGACACTAAGCGGCGCATTAAATGTGCACTGTCAGCCTGCAGAGTTAGGTATGATAGCACTATTTGCTATCATATAAGTGTTTAATGACTAAATTTCCACTGTAGTGACTCCTTAACCTATAAAAGGAGGCCCATGGAAACCGTAGAAAGGGTTTGCGAGGTTGGAAAGTTAGACAACACGCACCCCTATACACGCGTAGTCGCTGTCGCCCCGAGGCAAGCCTTGTCGGGCAAGTGTACTACACACCACCACCACCTTTCCACTATCAATCCACCGAAGCAGGAGTTGGGTTTTACGCCTCACGGTGGCTCGGACCTGGGTAAAACTCCCCGTGTGATGTCTGTCGCACTACCCCATGTTGGTCTGCTCTGTGCAATGCTACTCCCCCCTCCCGAACCAGCAAGGGGCCGTCCTGGTCCCAGGTGGCCGTGGTTTCCCGCGACATACCGACAAATATATATAGATGGAAAATATTTCCGAGGGTGTTAACTTATATATAAAATGGTCTGAAATATGTAGAATAATTTTATATTTAATTTGATATTAATGGGTCTAAAAAGGCCAAGTGGTGGAAGGCAACTTGAGCCACCAAGGCCCAAGTGGAGGAGGCGCCCTCCCCCCACCTATGGAAGGGGGATGCCAAATTAGACTAGGGGAGGGGAAATCTTCCTCCCCCTTGGCCGGCGCCCCAAGGAGGGACTTCCCCTCCTTGGTGGCTACCCTCTAGGTTTCTTTTGCTCTTTTCAACACACAACTTTTGGAGCCACCTCTAGTTTTTCTAGTTCTAGTTGGTCCTAGTTGACTAATTAGATCAAGAATAATCCTCTATCCACATGATTAGAAGCCCTGTGTGGTTATAATATCCTCCCTCTAATTCCCTGGTGATGATTAGCTCTGGACGCCGAATCGCTGCCAGATCGTTAAGACTGCACGCTTGCAACCAAGTAGAGAGGCTGCACTTTTGGTCTTCAGTTCGAGGGACTTTTCATGGGCGGTTCGCGGGATTGTTCATCGATAGTTTGAGGAAACCCAAGTAAGATCTACACTAGCATGTTCTTCTTCCGCTGCAACTGACAATAATTATCGTGATCCCAGCCCGTTATGCATCTTCATATTGATCTTAGGTGAGCGTAGGCGCGATTTTTTTTATTTTCTACTATGTTTCCCAATAGTCCACAATGGAAATGGTGGCATCGGCACTATCGTCGTCCCACCAGGTTGTCTGATAGTTTGTCGACTGCGTGTAGGAGGCGCAAATGGCGTCGTTGTCCTCCGCGATCGCCTGGAGCTGCGCCTCGGCGGTGGCCGCTTCCTGGTGAGCGGTGGCTTGAGCGTGCATGGCATTGTAGATGGCACGCTGACATGACCTCCTCCCTCGCGTGCTCACTGTAGATCTGGCTCTCCACCAACCTACGTTGCTCTAGGAGGGAAAACTTGTACATGTGTTCCTCCCACGCTTGCTGGAACACTGGCATTGGCACTAGCGCAGGCTGCACCTCCACCATGGTGGCGTTGTAATGCTCCTGCGCCTGCTCCATGGTGAAGTCGGGATGCACAAGAGATGAGAGAGCCGGGACGGTGTTGTCGGAGCCCATCTCCATGATGGTCTTGTCCTCGTCGTCGAAGACCTCGGGCAAGTTGGCCGGCAAGCCAACCTCAATCCGCCTGGCACGGTGACTCTCACTACAAAAAAATACACTTCCGTGATGATATGTGTTTGTCACAGTAGGTCGCGTTTTTTGTCATGCATGTACATCCATGACGATTTTATGACAGAATCAAGATAGTCATACCTGTGCTATTGTAGAAGTGTTCCATGACATTACCAAAATTATCATCACGGAAGTGTCCACTTCCATGACGATAAATCGCGCGTCATAGAAGTGCTTTCGTCAAGGGTGACCGACACATGGCATCCACCATAATGGAACACCGTTAAGCTATCGAGTTGGGTTTTGGATCCGATAACCCGTTAACAGCCCCGACCAATGGGGATTTTCCACATGGAAAATCATCATTGGCTCGAGGAAACATGTGTCGGCTCATCGTTGGGACAGATGTCATCCACTCATTGGACAGAAGGCGCCTATGATATGCCGACACATGGCATGGCCCAATATAGGCCCATTCCTGTGAAAAGGCCGGCCCGTTTGACTTGGTCAAAAGGTGGTGGGCCAGCCCATGGAAAGCATGTTAATGGCCTATTCGCATATTGCCCATTTACAGCCCGCTAACCCAAGGCTCGTTACGCCCTATCCGAATTAGGCCCAGTAGCGTCATCTGGGCCATCCAATATGATTCTAGCCTGTTTTCACTTCTGGCCCATGTATGGCCCATGACGTCATTCGGCCCATATGAGGCCCTTTCTAACTCTTGGCCTATTAATGGCCCGTGGTGAAACTGGCCCGTAATGAACAGTGTATCACTTTACACCCATTAATGGCCCGTGGTGAAACTGGCCCGTAATGAACAGTGTATCACCTTATACCCATTAACGGCCATTATTCCGTTGGGCCGTTTCCAGTCCACGTTATCTTTCGGCCTTCTCAGAGCCCATTTATTCTTGGGCTCATTTCCAGCATTCGTTTACTTACGACCCGTTACTATCACTTTTTGCTTGTGGGCCAAATTCAGCCCGTGGTTACAGTCGGCCCATTTGTGGTCCATTAATACGTTAGGCCATTTTCATAGTGTCATCAAATATGGCCTATTAACGATGGCCCGTTATGGTCGGCCCATGAACGGACGATTCCAACTCTAGCCCGTTTACGGCCATAATGCGGTCTGTTTGGCCCATGTTTGGCAATCGATCATACAGCCCGTATAAGGCCCATTGATGATACGGCCCGCAGAAGGCCCATTGTTTCTATGGCCCGTAGAAGGCCCATTGTTTCTACGTCCCGTAGAAGGCCCACTGTTTCTATGGCCCATAGGAGGCCTAGTGTCACTACAGTAAATATTAGCCCAAGCTTATTGTGGCCTAGTTTTAAAAAATAGGTTATTGCAGCCACTAGCAAACCGCGGAAAAAGAACTGCAATGACTAAAAGCAAACAAATAAACAAGACAACAAGGAAATAAATAAGCAAGCAACTAATTCTAGGCTATCACGGCTATTACACATATTACATCCACTGGGCATCAAAGTTCCCCACCAGTGCAAATATTGGAACAAAGCAGCATATCATATACACTGGTTGTCAAAGTTGGCGACCAGCGCAAATAAATGCCGCAACAAAACAAATCTAGAACTAAAACCACTTCAGAAGATCTCAAGAAACAATATCCTGGGTACCCATAATGCTGGCAAGATGCTTAGCAAGCTTATTAACTTTCTCTTGTTTGGCGCTTAAATCCTCCAGGGCTTGCTGTTGCACCAGGAAATATGCATCTGAATTCTGCAGGGACTTCCTCAGTCCTTCAGCTTCCTGTCGCAGCACATCTAATCGATGTCTTTCAACTTGAAGTTGAGACTCAAGAAGACGAACTAATTCAGGCAGCGAGTTCGAAGAGCTTGTGCCAGCAGTAGTGGCCAATAACTCGAACACTACATCAAGACAGGACTTTTGGGTTCTCTCGTTGTCATCAAGATAGTTTCTATCAGCTTTCTTGGAGACCAACAAGGATGCCTCATTATCTTGAACCTTATCTGCATTACTTCCTTTACCATTGGATATCGCGGTACTGTTCTCCAATATTTTGTCCGCATTCTAAAAGAGAAACAAGCAGACACATTACATGTTTACCATGTTGTATATGAAATTCATTTTGGTAAATGAGTTCACTAGTAAAGTGGACAGGATAACAACATGAAACAAACATATATCTATGTAGCATGGTCACTTTATGGTCTATATCATTCCAGTTTTTGTTGCCAAATCAAGATAAAGACACAGTTCAAATAATATTTGTTCAAGACAAAGCAAAATAGACATAATATAAGTGTGGGAAACTATAGAGCAATAACAATACTTTTAATGTGCATGACATGAGAAAATAACTGTTAATTCAATTGAAACTGAAATCAACATAGAGCAGGTTACAACAGCAAACCAGTTAAAAAAACAGGTTTAAAACATACCTGTGGCGCCATTGGAGTTTCAATTCCATCCTTCAAATTTGAAAATAGTTGGTATGAGTAAATACAGTAATGCAAGAGCAAAGGAGTATGAACCATAGCTACAGAACCTGACCTGGGAACAAATCTTCTTCTCCTTTAAGCCTTGAGTTGGGATTCGGAGTGGTGGTCCTCGTGCTTTGGGCACTGCAGTTCCCTTACTAACTACTTGTGTTTGGGTGCTCTGTGGTGGAGACGGTGCTGTGTCAACTGGAGCTGGTTTACTATCTGCCGAGGTTGGGGTTAGAAGGAGTGTAGCTGGTTCTCTGTCCAACTGGCTAAGGGTACAATCTGCGAGAGTCTGTCTTATGTGTGGTGGATCTGGTCCTTGGGCAAGTACAACTGTGGTTCTATCTGCATCAACTGGTAGCACTATCTTTTCTGAAGACCGTGTTGTTACTGCCTTAGATATTGCCATCACCCTCTCCAATTCAAATAGCTGATAAACAAGAAAAGTAATTGAAAGTATAGACATTGTACGATAGACAGTGCAATGGATAGTGGGGAATAAAAGAGGGCATGAAATAATTCATATTTATGTTGTCTAACCAAATAGGATAGCATGACACAATTTCACATATATGATGGCTAACTAAACAGGATAGCATGACACAATTTCACATTATGATGGCTAACTAAAAAAGATGGAAAGACATAGTTCAAAATATGAGATTATGTAAATAGGATGACATGATATAACTATATAATGTGTTTATTAAATAGGTTGGCATGCCATAATTCACATACATTCACGGATAGAATGCCATAATTCAAAATATGATGACTGTAAACACTAAACGGGATGAGATGATATAACTATATGATGTCTTTATTAAATGGGTTGCCATGCCATAATTCAGATAGACGATGTGTATGTACTATGTAAACATGATGGCATGATATAATTCAAGTATATGATTTTTATAGTAAGCAACTAAGCAGATGGCAATCCATATATGATGTAAAAACTAAGCAATGCAAGACAACATGCATGACATGGGTAATATAACCCTGCCAAGTTTGAGCATAGACCTCAGGGGGGAAATAGGACTGGTCATCAGTCTCTGAATCCTCCTCTGAGGAGCTCTCTGTAACCAGCAAGGTGTCTGATTCAGCAGGTAGCATTGTCTGCTCTGAATACCTTGTTTTCACTCCAGATACTTCCATCACCGCTTCAAATGACTGATGCACAGGAAGAGTAGTTGAATATACAAACGTTGTCGACAAATGGAACATGTAATACAAAAACATGATAGCATGATATAATTCACATACATGATGATTGGCTAAACAACATGGCATTGCATAATTCACATATATAATGCCTTTGCAACAAGATAGCATTGTATAATTCACATATATAATGTCTTGCAACAAGATGACAATGCATAATTCACATATATGGTAATTAGACACTGAACAGGTGGCATTCACACAAAGCATGTCTAAACTAATCAAATGACATAGCAATGTGAGACACCATACGCAATATGAGCAACATAACCCTGCCAAGTTAGAGCATACACCTCGAGGGGGGGGGATAGGACTGGTCATCTGTCTCTGAATCCTCCTCTGAGGAGCTATCCGTAACCAGCGAGATATGCACTTCGTCAGATAGCATAGTCTGCTCTGAAGACCTTGTTTTCACTCCAAAATTTGCCATGACCGTGTCAAATGGCTGATGCACACGAAGAGCAGTTGAATGTACTAACATTGTTGACAAATGTAATATGGAACAAAAAAAAGGATGGCCTGATATAATTTACATATAAGATGACTGGCTAAGTAGGATGGCATTGCAAATTCACATATATGATGCCTGGCTAAACAAGATGGCGTTGCATAATTCACATAAACGATGAATAAACTAAACAGATGGCATTCGCACAAAGGATGTCTAAACTAAGCAGATGACATATTTGATGTATAAAGTAAGCAATGCAAGACACCATATGCATGATATAACCAACAGCAGCATGCCAAGTTAGAGCGAAGACCTTAGGGGGTAAATAGGAGTTGTCTTCTCCTTCTGAATCCCCCTCAGAACAGATATCTTCCTCTCGATTACAATCCGAAATGCGTGGAGGGGGGCTGCCTTTGCGCCTACCATGGAGCGACATCTGCATGAAATTTTATTGCCATGCAAGGCTCGTCTCTTTTGCTCTACATGTTCAGTTCCCTTATTTACAATAACTGTCATGCATAGGAATAAAACATAGTGAGATTATGTAAGGAGTGCATGCAGAAATCCAGAGTGATGGTAGCAACCTGTGGATAGACCCTAAACCAATAATAGCAGGCAGATAATGGCTTTAGTTAAAAAATACAGATAATGGCTTCTTTACTATTTGTTTCCCACCCAACATGAAACTCATAGTAGACACCGGAGATTAACCAGATAGTAGATAGATACTATTGATAGCGGCCCCGATATGTACCCCACAACCATTTAAAAACTCAAGTTTGACCATTAGTTTGGAGCTAACTCAGAGTCTAATCGATGAACTGGACGATAGAGTAGCATGTAATATTAAGCGATGCATAATGTAAGCAGACACGAAAGAGTGCGACCTCTCTTGCGGACCCGTGTAGTCCTCGAGGTCATCTGCTTGGTTGATGATGGTAATGCAGTTTTCATGGCTGTCGGCGGCGGGGAAGAAGATCTGAGGCGGCGAAAGAAAGTCTGGAGGCCCGATCCCTGCTGTGCTGGACCCTTTTGTCGTTGGAGCAGCTGAGCTGGGGTGGACGATGGCGCAGCAGGAGTGGGACAAACCACGCAAGGTTTTCTTTGACAACTATCTGTAAGAGAAGTAATTCTGTAAGGGCCCGTTTGAATTGGAGGATTCCAACAATGCAGGGATAGGAAATAGACAGGAATAGGATAGGAATGCACGTGCAAAACAGAGAATTTAAAAACACAGGATTTCTGCCAATCTGGGTGTTTGATTCACAACAATTGGAAGATCACAGGATGCAAAGAAGCATCGTGAGATTAAGTCAAACCACAAGAAAATGTACGGTTATAATGCTATTATGCTACTATCTCTTAGTCTTGTGCTTCATGAATAAGAATTTGAAAAGGAGGAAAAGTGAAAATTAAAATTCCTATGTTTTTTCTTTCAAGGAGACACTAAAGGAATAAATCCGTGTGATCAGTGGACAATATATATAACATGTAGAGTAAAAAAGAGATGCAACAAGTGTACAACCTCTTTGGCGAAGCCATATCGATCTCAGCGTGATTGGGCTGGCCGGCGAGGATGCTCCGGCTGACTTGGCTGTCGGAGGAGGGGAAGAAGATTTTAGGCGTCTGGAGATGGAGCCCGAGGTACTGCTCCGTTGTGATGGAGGGTTTCGTCGTTGGAGAAGCTCTGGTGAGTTGTACGACGCCGATGCTGAAGCAGGACAAGAGAGACAACGAACAACGTTAACCTGAGTGGAATTCTAATAGCATCTCCAATACATGACGTAAAATACATAACCACAAAGTGCTAGATGTAAAATACATCAGCCGCTCATCTCTGAACTTAACTGTCGAAACTGAATTTAACTGTCGAAACTGAATTTTGCTGTCGAAACTGAATTTTGCTATCGAAACTGAACACACTAGCAAGGTGAGGCTACACGTCGGTCGACTGACTTTTTCATCTCTGGTCAGTCGATTTTGCAGCCGTTGGATACGAAATCAAGGGCCTGCGGTTCATCTTCAACCTCCACCCCCCCTGAGCCGCCAGCCGCCACCGGCCAAACAGCAGCCCCCTGCCGCCCTCGGCCGGTAATGCGCCGCCCCACCTGCCCCGAAAACACTCCCCATCATTGGTCCGCCGCCGCCCCGACCATCCCTCTAGGCCCCCC
>NC_041391.1:472559735-472565397 GCF_002162155.2 Triticum dicoccoides | reverse complement strand
CTGACCCAAAAGTTGATTCAGTCGACTGAAGTGTAGCTAAATCGGAGCAGCATCGCAAGCAATAGCAAGAGCGAGAGCAGCAGCGCGAGCAAGAGCAATAGCAAGAGCAGACTAGGCAGGGGACCAAGAGCAAGAGCAGAGCAGCAGCGCGAGCGAGAGCTAAAGTAGCAGCAGCTCCTACTATGTGGCCGCCGCTGCCGAGGGAGCGACGTCGTGGAGGAAGTGGTCGGCGACACCGCCGTGGATGGAGCCGCGCCGTGTCGGCTCGAGAACGAGCGCCGGAAGCACCGTGAGATCGAATCAAGAAGAAAATGCGGCGATTAGTGTACAACCTCTTTGGTGGCGCTGATTAGGCCGCAGCTTCATCCGAAGAAACGGTGATGATGATGCTCTTCCGGTGGTGCGGGTGAAGACGGCGGTGTGGGAATGGAGGTGGCGTGAAAGACGAGGGGAACATTGGGGTGATACGTCTCCAACGTATCTATAATTTATGAAGCATTCATGCTATATTACTATGTGTTTTGAATGATTATGGGCTTTATTATACACTTTTATATTACTTTTGGGACTAACCTATTGACCGGAGGCCCAGCCCATATTGCTGTTTTATTGCCTGTTTCAGTATTTCGAAGAAAAGGAATATCAAACGGAGTCCAAACGGAATGAAACCTTCGGCATCGTGATTTTTTGGAAGAACATCATCCTGGAGACTTGGAGATCAAGTCAGAAGATACTCGAGGAGCCCAGGAGATAGGGGGCGCCCCCCCTACAGGGCGCGGCCCCCTGTCTCGTGGACCCCTCGAGCACCCCCCGACCGACTTCTTTCACCTATATATTCCCTCGTACCCTAAAACCATCGAATATCAAGATAGATCGGGAGTTCCGCCGCCGCAAGCCTCTGTAGCCACCAAAAACCTCTCGGGAGCCTGTTCCGGCACCCTGCCGGAGGGGGAATCCATCACCGGTGGCCATCTTCATCATCCCGGTGCTCTCCATGACGAGGAGGGAGTAGTTCACCCTCGGGGCTAAGGGTATGTACCAGTAGCTATGTGTTTGATCTCTCTCTCTCTCTCTCTCTCTCTCTCTCTCTCTCTCTCTCGTGTTCTCTTTCGTGTTCCCTCTATGGCACGATCTTGATGTATCCCAAGCTTTGCTATTGTAGTTGGATCTGATGATGTTTCTCCCCCTCTACTCTCTTGTGATGAATTGAGTTTCCCCTTTGAAGTTATCTTATCGGATTGAGTCTTTTATGAGAACACTTGATGTATGTCTTGCCGTCCTTATCTGTGGTGACAATGGGATATCATGTGCCACTTGATGTATGTTTTGGTGACCAACTTGCAGGTTCCGCCCATGAACCTATGCATAGGGGTTGGCACACGTTCTTGACTCTCCGGTAGGAACTTTGGGGCACTCTTTGAAGTACTTTGTGTTGGTTGGATGAATCTGAGATTGTGTGATGCATATTGTATAATCATGCCCACGAATACTTGAGGTGACAATGGAGTATCTAGGTGATATTAGGGTTTTGGTTGATTTGTGTCTTAAGGTGTTATTCTAGTACGAACTCTTGAATAGATCGATCTGAAAGAATAACTTTGAGGTGGTTTCGTACCCTACCATAATCTCTACGTTTGTTCTCCGCTATTTGGCACGCCCAATATGCGACCCTATCCAAAAGGAACTCGAAGGTCCCACCAAGGATAGACCCGCAAATTGAAACGCTTTTGCAAGGTGGATATCATTACATCAACATTACATAATAGATGGGGATACATACAAGAGGCATACAAAGCCACATGAATACAACATCATCTTACATAAAAGCAACATCCGACTACGGATGAAATACAAACAGAAACTCAAACGACATCCACCCTGCTAGCCCAGGCTGCCGACCTGGAACCTATCCCCTGATCGAAGAAGAAGCAGAACAAGAACTCAACGCAAGCAAGCATCGCTCTCGCGTCATGATCATCGCATAACCTGTACCTGCAACTATTGTTGTAGTAATCTGTGAGCCACGAGGACTCAGCAATCCCATTACCATGGGTATCAAGACTAGCAAAGCTTAATGGGAAAGGAAGGGGTAAAATGGTGAGGTTGCAGCAGCGACTAAGCATATATGGTGGCTAACATACGCAAATAAGAGCGAGAAGAGAGCAAGCAGAGTGGTCGTGAAGCTAGCAATGATCAAGAAGTGATCCTGAACTCCTACTTACGTCAATCATAACCCAGAAACCGTGTTCACTTCCCGGACTCCGCCGAAAAGAGACCATCACGGCTACACACGTGGTTGATGCGTTTTAATTCGGATCTGGTGTCGAGTTATCTACAACCGGGCATTAACAAATTCCCATCTGCTGCATAACCGCAGGCACGGCTTTCGAAAGATTATACCCTGCAAGGGTGTCCCAACTTAGCCCATGATAAGCTCTCGCGATCAACGAAGGATATACCTTCTCCCAGGAAGACCCGATCAGACTCGGAATCCCGGTTTACAAGACATTTCTACAATGGTAAAACAAGACCAGCAAAACCGCCCAATGCCGACAATCCCGATAGGAGTTGCACATATCTCGTTCTCAGGGCAACACTGGATGAGCAATCCGTACAACTAAAACCAGACCTCAAGTTTCCCTGAGGGGGCGCTGCAAAGGGCTCTTGTTCGGACGAACACTTCGACAAGCACTGGCCCGGGGGGGGGCTATAATAAAGATGACCCTTGGGTTAATTACTCCCAAGGGAAATGTAGATGGTGGTGAGGCAAATGGTAAAACCAATGTTGGGCCTTGCTGGAGGAGTTTTATTCAAAGCGAACTGTCAAGGGGGTCCCATAAATCACCCAACTGCGTAAGGAACGCAAAATCCGGGAACATAACACCGGTATGACGGAAACTAGGGCGGCAAGAGTGGAACAAAACACCAGGCATAAGGCCGAGCCTTCCACCCTTTACCAAGTATATAGATGCATTAATTAAATAAGAGATATTATGATATCCCAACATAATCCTGTCCGCCATGGAGCAATCTTCAACTTCACCTGCAACTAGCAATGCTATAAGAGGGCTTAGCAAAGCATTAACATAGCCAAGCAATGGTTTTGGTAGGAAGGGTGTCAAAGGTTAGAGGTTCATGGCAATTTGGGATGGCTTGATAAACATGTGATAGGTAGCGCAGCATAGCAATAGAACGAAGCAACTAACGTAGCAATGATACTAGTGAGATCCAGGGTAGCGGTCATCTTGCCTGAAATCCCGCAAGGAAGATGAACGAGTCCATGAAGAAGACGAACGGATGAAGCCGAACCAAGCGTAGACGAACGAATCCTCACGATCGCAACGATACGGGAACTATCGAGAAGAAGCACACAACATGGTAAACACACCACACATGAACAAGGCATGATGCACAAACAAGCATGATGCAAGACAAGACTACATGAATCTACTCGTGGCAAGAGATGATGCAAACAAGAGCAACACATCAAGGCAAGTTTAAATGAGGCCGGGAACAACATATAACAATTCTGGTAAGTCCTCATATTCAAATTTCGAAGTTGGTGCAGATCTGAATAAACCTTATGTTCAAGTTGTTAAACAGCAAGTTAAAATGCACCATGATGATCTACAAGAGATTCTAGTCAAGTTACATATAAAGTTCATTTAGTTCGGAGCTACGGCCTAGAAGATATGAGCAAAACAAGCTAAACATGGCATTGACGCAAAATGCATCCAAACATCAAGCAAACAACTCAAAACAAGGATGCAACATGATAGTATGAAGCTACATGCAAAATCAAGCAAGTTTCATATAGAGCACACTCAAAACGGAGCAACGGTTCAGCACACACACTATACAAGATATGACAACAATCTGTCCAGAACAGCAACTAGGCATATTGCAAGCATCAAAACAACATGCTACAACACCCCAACATGAAAAAAAAGACATGCGCATGATGTACAGGTAAAGCATAACAAAACATGAACACTGAGCTATCTCCAGAAATCATTAGAACATGCTCAAACACACATGGCAAGATTGCAAATGATAACAGTTCAGACTTTGCAGAAAATAACATCAGGTTGCAATGTTCAGAGCTATCAAACAGCATGTTACAGGAAATTATCATGGCAAACAAAGGCATGGCATGATACTACTAAATGCATAGAACAAAAGTCCCTTACTGACCATGAGCCAAAAGGGCACAGAAAATATGATGGCACCCGTGTAAACATGGCAAGTTATATGACAGATTCATACATGGCAGGAACAACGATAAGTAGGCATGTAGATGAGCTTGTACCACTCACCACAGAGCAATACATGGCATGGTAAGGCACCCAATAGTAAGAAGACATGTTTATGAACCTAAGAATGGCAATATCAAGTTCATAGGGAACATGGAACACTAGCAACAATCATGGCAACAACTGAACTTAATGTTAACAGGCTGACAACAACATTATTTAGCAATTTCGAGCAAGGAAACAACAGGCTACAGCAGGCTATAATTGCAACCAGGGGCTTGGATGGATAGAGCGTAACATGTAGAGCAAAACCCCCTTAGTGAACATATCCAGATTATGCATAGAATGACTTGTAGCAGCAGGTTTACATAGCATCACCAAATAACAGATTCAGCCTAGCAAAACAGCAACAACAAGTACCCTACTTAACAAACTCGATTCACTCACCACAAGTCATTGCATGACAAGATAAGCATAGCATCAGCAAGAATACATGATTATGAAACAAACCAAGGCAAGAACAAGTTCATAGCATGCAAGGATCAACTACAACAACCTTGGCAAAATTGAATAACATGTAAACAATCTGCCAGGAAACATTTTGTAGCAAAAGTAGAGCAATAAAAAGACCTGCTAGACTACTCAATAATTGCAAACAGGGAAATGAATGGATAGATCATAACCATATGTTCAAAACATCCTTACTGAAGTATCTCAAAATAAGCATGGATCTCTCTGTAGCATCACGTTTATATGGCGTCAAAATAACAACAGAACAAGGACTAAAATCAGCAACATCACGAAGCCTAGTTTACATGATTGTGCTAGTCACCACATTGATCACAAAAATACATGGTAAGCACCTCTCTAAATAAGACATGACATAGTTCAAAACACATGTAGACATCAACCTCATAGGATGCACACATCAAACATGGCAAAAATGACAAAAGAGCATGTTCTGTTAACAGACAGCAGAAAGCATCATATAGCACTCTTGCAATGATGATTCAGGCATCAAGATGAGCTCAAATGAACATGATGCAGTGGAACGAAATGAAGTACTCGTTGAGACGAACAATTTGACATATTACACGCACGAAATGGAGCTACGGATGCAGAGATATGATGCGATGAACATGGCATAATTATGCAAAAATATTCGGGACTTGGCCAAAAATATACCCTCGGGGAGAAGTTGGACGGGACGGTTCGGGGATGACCAGATCCGGGACGGGGCGGCGTTTGGATCGGGGAAGTGGTGGATCTGGTCCCACTCCCCCGGATTTGACCGGAGCAACTCCGGCGAGGTCGAGGACGGCGGCTCCGGCGACGGGGCTTGCCGGAGATGACGAGGGGCGGCGGGGAGGCGCGGCAGAGGAGGCCGGCGGGCTCCTGGCGGCGATGGC
>NC_041391.1:472552332-472559272 GCF_002162155.2 Triticum dicoccoides | reverse complement strand
GGCGGCGGAGCTCGCCGGCGCTCATGGCGGCGACGCGGGCGCGCGGGCGTCCCGCGGGCGACGGCGGCGGCGGATCGAGCCGGGCGGGCCGGAGGCGGGCCCAGTGGGCCGGCGGCGCGGGGGCGGTGGCGGAGCCACTTTGCGGGACGCGGTTGGACGGGGGCGATGGACGGACATGTCCGGCGGGGTCCGGACGTGTCCGGCTGCGGGATGAGGACGAAGCTAGGGTTGGACTGCGCGAAAATTTGGGGAGAGGCACATATTTATAGGTAGAGGGAGCTAGGAGAGTCCAAATGAGGAGCGGTTTTTGCCCCACAATCGTGATCGAACGACCGAGAGCATGGTGGTGACTTAGATGGGTTTTGGGCCAGTTTGGAAGGGTGTTGGGCTGCAAGACAAAAGAGGCTTTTGCGGGCTACGCGCATAACCGTTGGAGTATCAAACGACCTCCAAATGGCACGAAACTTGACAGGCGGTCTACCAGTGCTATACCAAGGCCGCTTGGCAAACCTCGGGCCATTCCGGGAAAGTTTAACACCCGCTCACAACAAGAGACAAAAGGGGGACACCGGAGGGCACAAGAGTGCCGGATTGCAAAACGGACAATGGGGAAAATGTTCGGATGCATGAGACGAACACGTATGCAAACTAAGATGCACATGATGACATGATAAAATGCAACACGCAAGCAAATGACATGGCAACGACAACGAATAACTAATAGACACCTGGCGCATCGAATCCGGGGCGTTACAACACTCCTCCACTAACAAGAGATTTTGTCCGGGGATCTTAGGACCGAGACGGAAGAGAAAAAGGAAGAGGTGAAACAAGAACTCAAGAAAAGAATCAAAGAATCGAGAGCACTCGAGAAGAAGAGAGGAACGACGAGAATGACGAGAATCAAATGCTCATGGAAACACGATAGACTCTGAAAGCACTCCGGTTAGAACGAGATAAGAAACGAATAAGACTAAAAGTATATAGGCAGCACTCCGGTTGAACAAGGACATAATTGAACACGAACTTCAGAGGATGGAATGATACTTGATGAACTCTTGAAGAATGAATTAAATCATGAAGAATCACCATGAAGAACTTCGGTAATAAAAAGGATGATTAGATAGAATAAAGGATAAAAGAATAAGATGAGCCTTGCGATGATTTAGATGGAGGTTTCGACGAAATGGCCGAGGAAATCTGAACTCCGGAAAAGAAAAGATGAAAACACTTGGAACTAGAATTTATTCAACAAGAACAAACTCCGAAGGAAGGGATTAACCACCTTGATGAAATGAGAATAAGATTTATAGTATGCTTATCCTTCATCAAATTAAATTGATGACAAGCAATGGATTTTGCATACCACTTATTCTTCTTCAAAAGGATTGAGAAGTGACATGTCGCCAACTTGAGAAGGTCTTCATGAACCACCGGTAGGATTTGGAAAGAACGAATGAATTAAAATGATAATCAAAGAAAAGAATCTGAAAGAACCGCCGTAAGAATTTGATGAAAGAGACTGAATCACCGGGAAGAATTAGAAGAACCAATATGCCAGAGGGGGTTTAGATGCACAAGAACGAAGAGATAATGAGCTGATTAACGTATATTCAACAGATGCACCGGGATAATTGGATAACGGTAGCTGAAATGTGAGGACAAAGAATTCTTCTGGAATGATGGCCTCTAATGAAAAGAAACGGGAAACAACTCCTGAAATACTCCGGATGGGTAAGAAAGAATATCTGACAAACTGAAATAATTCGAGAGGATGATATGAAGCTAGAACCACGAATCTTCTACAGGGCAGACAAGATTTAGAGGAAAAAACTCTTCTTTGGTCTTCAAATGACGACGAAAAACACCATTAAAATTACTGAGATACTCCGGGAGAATGAAAGACGAAGAGGTTGAGCCAACAATGAAAAGAATTTGAACGCGATCTTGGAGAAGGCATGTGACTGATGGGATCCATTCTTATGTCACACTTGAAAAGAATTGGGAATAACTCCGGGGAAATTAGAAGAGTCAGGTAATATCCTGGGAAAAGACCTGTGGGTTAGGGCCCATGGAAGAGAATACACCATTGAAAAGGATTTGTTGAACAAATAGATGATGCACCGGAACAATTGAAATATTTGAATGAGGTGACAACCTCGAATTAATTCAAACACAGACGAATCTTCTGAGATGTTTTGAACACTCCGGAAGGATAAACTAGCGAGAGGCGAACGAGCAGGGAAAATACTTTAACCAAGGAAAAGAATGTGATCTCCCGAAAAACTTGAATAGAGTGCACCGGAAAAGAAAGGGATGAAGAATGACGAACAAGACGAGAATTCACCGGTTGAAATAATTGAGGAAAGACAGAAGATACTCTGCACGAATGAAATTGATGCTCGAAACAGACTCAGGCTCCGGGAAGAAGAGGGTGGGAGGGCGGGAAAACAAAGTCAACTTTGAAGGGGGAACCTACCAATATCGTGAAGAGAAAACACCGATTGAAATCATTGAGGAAAGAAAGCAAAGACTTCGTACGAGTAGGATGGATACTCGATTACAGACTCCGGTTTCGAGAAGAAAAAGGGTGGGTGGGTGGGAAAAGAAAAACAATTTAGGATTGAACTCAAAGATGAAGAGGCTCGAGTCGACTTGACGAGAAATGCACCGGATGAAAAGAGATGAGAACCAACGATCAGAAAACCAACTGCGTGATCCTAAAGAAAAATTTGAAAGGGAAGAGGAGTAATTCAAAACACCTACGTCAAGATTCCTTACCAGAGCGACGAAGGGGCTGAGGAGTAAAAAGAATTCCTACTCTCCGATATAACTAGACTCAGAAAAAGTTTTCTTCTAGACTCAACATCGGCCAAACTACACGATCAATCAAGGGGGCTCCTAGGGTCGGTCGAGGCTCAGATACCAACTTGTCACGCCAAATATGCAACCCTATCCAAAAGGAACTTGAAGGTCCCACCAAGGATAGACCCGCATATTGAAACGCTTTTGCAAGGTGGATATCATTACATCAACATTACATAATAGATGGGGATACATACAAGAGGCATACAAAGCCACACAAACACAACATCATCTTACATAAAAGCAACATCCGACTACGGATGAAACACAAACATAAACTCAAACGACATCCACCTTGCTAGCCCAGGCTGCCGACCTGGAACCTATCCCCTGATCGAAGAAGAAGCAGAAGAAGAACTCAACGCAAGCAAGCATCGCTCTCGCATCATGATCATCGCATAACCTGTACCTGCAACTATTGTTGTAGTAATCTGTGAGCCACGAGGACTCAGTAATCCCATTACCATGGGTATCAAGACTAGCAAAGCTTAATGGGAAAGGAAGGGGTAAAATGGTGAGGTTGCAGCAGCGACTAAGCATATATGGTGGCTAACGTACGCAAATAAGAGCGAGAAGAGAGCAAGCGGAACGGTCGTGAAGCTAGCAATGATCAAGAAGTGATCCTGAACTCCTACTTACGTCAATCATAACCCAGAAACCGTGTTCACTTCCTGGACTCCGCCGAAAAGAGACCATCACGGCTACACACGCGGTTGATGCGTTTTAATTCGGATCTGGTGTCAAGATATCTACAACCGGACATTAACAAATTCCCATCTGCCTATAACTGTAGGCACGGCTTTCAAAAGATTATACCCTACAGGGGTGTCCCAACTTAGCCCATGATAAGCTCTCACGATCAACGAAGGATATACCTTCTCCCAGGAAGACCCGATCAGACTCGGAATCCCCGTTTACAAGACATTTCGACAATGGTAAAACAAGACCACCAAAATCGCCCGATGCGCCGACAATCCCGATAGGAGCTGCACATATCTCGTTCTCAGGGCAACACCGGATGAGCAATCCGTACAACTAAAACCAGACCTCAAGTTTCCCTGAGGGGGCGCTGCAAAGGGCTCTAGTTCGGACCAACACTTAGACAAGCAATGGCCCGAGGGGCTATAATAAATATGACCCTTGGGTTAATTACTCCCAAGGGAAATGTCGGTGGTGGTGAGGCAAATGGTAAACCAATGTTGGACCTTGCTGGAGGAGTTTTATTCAAAGCAAACTGTCAAGGGGGTCCCATAAATCACCCAACCGCGTAAGGAACACAAAATCCAGGAACATAACACCGGTATGACGGAAACTAGGGCGGCAAGAGTGGAACAAAACACCAGGCAGAAGGCCGAGCCTTCCACCCTTTACCAAGTATATAGATGCATTAATTAAATAAGAGATATTATGATATCCCAACATAATCCTGTCCGCCATGGAGCAATCTTCAACTTCACCTGCAACTAGCAATGCTATAAGAGGGCTTAGCAAAGCATTAACATAGCCAAGCAATGGTTTGGTAGGAAGGGTGTCAAAGGTTAGAGGTTCATGGCAATTTGGGATGGCTTGATAAACATGTGATAGGTAGCGCAGCATAGCAATAGAACGAAGCAACTAACGTAGCAATGATACTAGTGAGATCCAGGGTAGCGGTCATCTTGCCTGAAATCCCGCAAGGAAGAAGAATGAGTCCATGAAGAAGACGAACGGATGAAGCCGAACCAAGCGTAGACGAACGAATCCCCACGATCGCAACGATACGAGAACTATGAGAATAAGCACACAACATGGTAAACACACCACACATGAACAAGGCATGATGCACAAACAAGCATGATGCAAGACAAGACTACATGAATCTACTCATGGCAAGAGATGATGCAAACAAGAGCAACACATCAAGGCAAGTTTAAATGAGGCCGGGAACAACATATAACAATTCCGGTAAGTCCTCATATGCAAATTTCGAAGTTGGTGCAGATCTGAATAAACCTTATGTTCAAGTTGTTAAACATCAAGTTAAAATGCACCATGATGATCTACACGAGATTCTAGTCAAGTTACATATAAAGTTCATTTAGTTCGGAGCTACGGCCTAGAAGATATGAGCAAAACAAGCTAAACATGGCATTGACGCAAAATGCATCCAAACATCAACGAAACACCTCAAAACAAGGATGCAAAATGATAGTATGAAGCTACATGCAAAATCAAGAAAGTTTCATATAGAGCACACTCAAAACGGAGCAACGGTTCATCACACACACACTATACAAGATATGACAACAATCTGTCCAGAACAACAACTAGGCATATTGCAAGCATCAAAACAACATGCCACGGCACCCCAACATGAAAACAAAAGACATGGGCATGATGTACAGGTAAAGCATAACAAAACATGAACACTGAGCTATCTCCAGAAATCATTAGAACATGCTCAAACACACATGGCAAGATTGCAAATGATAACAGTTCAGACTTTGCAGAAAATAACATCAGGTTGCAATGTTCAGAGCTATCAAACAGCATGTTACAGGAAATTATCATGGCAAACAAAGGCATGGCATGATACTACTAAATTCATAGAACAAAAGTCCCTTACTGACCATGAGCCAAAAGGGCACAGAAAATCTGATGGCACCCATGTAAACATGGCAAGTTATATGACAGATTCATACATGGCAGGAACAAGATAAGTAGGCATGTAGATTAGCTTGTACCACTCACCACAGAGCAATACATGGCATGTAAAGGCACCCAACAGTAAGAAGTCATGTTTATGAAGCTAAGCATGGCAATATCAAGTTCATAGGGTGCATGGAACACTAGCAACTATCATGGCAACAACTGAACTTAATGTTAGCAGGCTGACAGCAACATTATTTAGCAACTTTGGAGCAAGGAAACAACAAGCTACAGCAGGCTATAATTGCAACCAGGGGCATGGATGGATAGAGCATAACATGTAGAACAAAACACCCTTAGTGAACATCTCCAGATTATGCATAGAATGACTTGTAGCAGCAGGTTTACATAGCATCACCAAATAACAGATTCAGCCTAGCAAAACAGCAACAGCAAGTACCCTACTTAACAAGCTCGATTCACTCACCACAAGTTATTGCATGACAAGATAAGCATAGCATCAGCAAGAAGACATGTTTATGAAACAAACCAAGGCAAGAACAAGTTCATAGCATGCAAGGATCAACTACAACAACCTTGGCAAAATTGAATAACATGTAAACAATCTGCCAGGAAACATTTTGTAGCAAAAGTAGAGCAATAAAAAGACCTGCTAGACTACTCAATAATTTGAAACATGGGCATGAATGGATAGAGCATAACCATATGTTCAAAACATCCTTACTGGAGTATCTCAAAACCAGCATGGATCTCCCTGTAGCATCACGTTTACATGACATCAATATAACAGCAGAACAAGGACTAAAATCAGCAACATCACGAAGCCTAGTTTACATGCTTGTGCTAGTCACCACATTGATCACAAAAATACATGGTAAGCAACTCTATAAAGATGACATGGCATAGTTAAAAACACATGTAGACATCAACCTCATAGGATGCACACATCAAACACGGCAAAAATGATAAAAGAGCATGTTCTGTTAACAGACAGCAGATAACATCATATAGCACTCTTGCAACGATGATTCAGGCATCAAGATGAGCTCAAATGAACATGATGCAATGGAATGAAATGAAGTACTCGTTGAGGCGAACAATTTGACATATTACATGCACGAAACGGAGCTACGGATGCAGAGATATAATGCGATGAACATGGCATGATTATGCAAAAATATTCGGGACTTGGCCAAAACTATACCCTCGGGGAGAAGTTGGACGGGACGGTTCGGGGATGACCAGATGTGGGACGGGGCAGCGTTTGGATCGGGGAAGTAGTGGATCTGGTCCCACTCCCCCGGATCTGACCGGAGCAACTCCGGCGAGGTCGAGGATGGCGGCTCCGGCGACGGGGCTTGCCGGAGACGACGAGGGGCGGCGGGGAGGCGCGGCAGAGGAGGCCGGCGAGCTCCTGGCGGCGATG
>NC_041391.1:472545136-472551959 GCF_002162155.2 Triticum dicoccoides | reverse complement strand
GGTGGGCCGGCGGCGCGGGGGCGGTGGCGGAGCCACGTGGCGGGACGCGGTTGGACAGGGGCAACGGACGGACATGTCCGGCGGGGTCCGGACGTGTCCGGCTGCGGGAAGAGGACGAAGCTAGGGTTGGACTGCGCGAAAATTTGGGGAGAGGCACATATTTATAGGTAGAGGGAGCTAGGAGAGTCCAAATGAGGAGCGGTTTTCGCCCACACGATCGTGATCGAACGACCGAGAGCATTGAGGTGACTTAGATGGGTTTTGGGCCAGTTTGGAAGGGTGTTGGGCTGCAAGACAAAAGAGGCTTTTGCGGGCTACGCCGATAACCATTGGAGTATCAAACAACCTCCAAATGGCACGAAAATTGACATGCAGTCTACCGGTGCTATACTAAGGCCGCTTGGCAAACCTCAGGCCATTCCGGAAAAGTATAACACCCGCTCACAACGAGAGACAAAAGGGGGACGCCGGAGGGCACAAGAGTGCCGGATTGCAAAACGTACAACGGGAAAAATGCTCGGACGCATGAGACGAACACGTATGCAAAATGAGATGCACATGATGACATGATAAAATACAACACGCAAGAAAATGACATGGAAACGACAACGAGTAACTAACAAACACCTGGCGCATCAAATCCGGGGCGTTACAACACTCCTCCACTAACAAGAGATCTCGTCCCGAGATCTTAGGACTGAGACGGAAGAGAAAAAGGAAGAGGTGAAACAAGAACTCAAGAAAAGAAGCAAACAATCAAGAGCACTCGAGAAGAAGAGAGGAACAACGAGAATGACGAGAATCAAATGCTCATGGAAACACGATAGACTCTGAAAGCACTCCGGTTTGAACGAGATAAGAAACGAATAAGACTGAAAGGATTTAGGTAGCACTCCAGTTGAACAAGGACAGAATAGAACACGAACTTCGGAGGATGGAATGATACTTGATGAACTCTTGCAGAATGAATTAAATCATGAGGAATCACCATGAAGAACTCCGGTAATAAAAAGGATGATTAGATAGAATAAAGGATGAAAGAATAAGATGAGCCTTGCGATGATTTAGATGGAGGTTTCGACGAAATGGCCGAGGAAATCTGAACTCCGGAAAAGAAAAGATGAAAACACTTGGAACTAGAATTTATTCAACAAGAACAAACTCCGAAGGAAGGGATTAACCACCTTGATGAAATGAGAATAAGATTTATAGTATGCTTATCCTTCATCAAATTAAATTGATGACAAGCAATGGATTTTGCATACCACTTATTCTTCTTCAAAAGGATTGAGAAGTGACATGTCGCAAACTTGAGAAGGTCTTCATGAACCACCGGTAGGATTTGGAAAGAACGAATGAATTAAAATGATAATCAAAGAAAAGAATCTGAAAGAACCATCGTAAGAATTTGATGAAAGAGACTGAATCACCGGGAAGAATTAGAAGAACCAATATGCCAGAGGGGGTTTAGATGCACAAGAACGAAGAGATAATGAGATGATTAACGTATATTCAACAGATGCACCGGGATAATTGGATAACGGTAGCTGAAATGTGAGGAGGAAGAATTCTTCTGGAATGATGGCCTCTGATGAAAAGAAACGGGAAACAACTCCTGAAATACTCCGGATGGGTAAGAAAGAATATCTGACAAACTGAAATAATTCGAGAGGATGATATGAAACTAGAACCACGAATCTTCTAGAGGACAGACAAGATTTAGAGGAAAAAACTCTTCTTTGGTCTTCAAATGACGACGAAAAACACCATTAAAATTACTGAGATACTCCGGGAGAACGAAAAACGAAGAGGTTGAGCCAACAATGAAAAGAATTTGAACGCGATCTTGGAGAAGGCATGTGACTGATGGGATCCATTCTTACGTCACACTTGAAAAGAATTGGGAATAACTCTGGGGAAATTAGAAGAGTCAGGTAATATCCTGGGAAAAGACCTGTGGGTTAGGGCCCATGGAAGAGAATACACCATTGAAAAGGATTTGCTGAACAGATAGATGATGCACCGGAACAATTGAAATATTTAAATGAGGTGACAACCTCGAATTAATTCGAACACAGATGAATCTTCTGAGATGTTTTGAACACTCCGGAAGGATAAACTAGCGAGAGGGGAACGAGCAGGGAAAAACTTGTATAGAGTGCACCGGAAAAGAATGTGATCTCCCGAAAAACTTGTATAGAGTGCACCGGAAAAGAAAGGGATGAAGAATGACGAACGAGACGAGAATTCACCGGTTGAAATAATTGAGGAAAGACTGAAGATACTCTGCACGAATGAAATTGATGCTCGAAACAGACTCAGGCTCCGGGAAGAAGAGGGTGGGAGGGTGGGAAAACAAAGTCAACTTTGAAGGGGGAACCGATGAATATCGTGAAGAGAAAACGCCGGTTGAAATCATTGAGGAAAGAAAGCAAAGACTTCGTATGAGTAGGATGGATACTCGATTACAGACTCCGGTTTCGAGAAGAAAAAGGGTGGGTGGGTGGGAAAAGAAAAACAATTGAGGATTGAACTCAAAGATGAAGAGGCTCGAGTCGACTTGACGAGAAATGCACCGGATGAAAAGAGATGAGAACCAACGATCAGCAAACCAACTGCGTGATCCTAAAGAAAAATTTGAAAGGGAAGAGGAGTAATTCAAAACACCTAGGTCAAGATTCCTTACCAGAGCGACGAAGGGGCTGAGGAGTAAAAAGAATTCCTACTCTCCGATATAACTAGACTCAGAAAAAGTTTTCTTCTAGACTCAACATCGGCCAAACTACACGATCAATCAAGGGGGCTCCTAGGGTCGGTCGAGGCTCAGATACCAACTTGTCACGCCAAATATGCAACCCTATCCAAAAGGAACTTGAAGGTCCCACCAAGGATAGACCCGCATATTGAAACGCTTTTGCAAGGTGGATATCATTACATCAACATTACATAATAGATGGGGATACATACAAGAGGCATACAAAGCCACACAAACACAACATCATCTTACATGAAAGCAACATCCGACTACGGATGAAACACAAACATAAACTCAAACGACATCCACCTTGCTAGCCCAGGCTGCCGACCTGGAACCTATCCCCTGATCGAAGAAGAAGCAGAAGAAGAACTCAACGCAAGCAAGCATCGCTCTCGCATCATGATCATCGCATAACCTGTACCTGCAACTATTGTTGTAGTAATCTGTGAGCCACGAGGACTCAGTAATCCCATTACCATGGGTATCAAGACTAGCAAAGCTTAATGGGAAAGGAAGGGGTAAAATGGTGAGGTTGCAGCAGCGACTAAGCATATATGGTGGCTAACATACGCAAATAAGAGCGAGAAGAGAGCAAGCGGAACGGTCGTGAAGCTAGGAATGATCAAGAACTGATCCTGAACTCCTACTTACGTCAATCATAACCCAGAAACCGTGTTCACTTCCCGGACTCTGCCGAAAAGAGACCATCACGGCTACACGCGCGGTTGATGCGTTTTAATTCGGATCTGGTGTCAAGTTATCTACAACTGGACATTAACAAATTCCCATCTGCCTATAACCGCAGGCATGGCTTTCGAAAGATTATACCCTGCAGGGGTGTCCCAACTTAGCCCATGATAAGCTCTCACGACCAACGAAGGATATACCTTCTCCCAGGAAGACCCGATCAGACTCGGAATCCCGGTTTACAAGACATTTCGACAATGGTAAAACAAGACCAACAAAACAGCCCGATGTGCCGACAATCCCGATAGGAGCTGCACATATCTCGTTCTCAGGGCAACACCGGATGAGCAATCCGTACAACTAAAACCAGACCTCAAGTTTCCCTGAGGGGGCGCTGCAAAGGGCTCTAGTTCGGACCAACACTTAGACAAGCACTGGCCCGAGGGGCTATAATAAAGATGACCCTTGGGTTAATTACTCCCAAGGGAAATGTAGGTGGTGGTGAGGCAAATGGTAAAACCAATGTTGGGCCTTGCTGGAGGAGTTTTATTCAAAGCGAACTGTCAAGGGGGTCCCATCAATCACCCAACCGCGTAAGGAACGCAAAATCCGGGAACATAACACCGGTATGACGGAAACTAGGGCGGCAAGAGTGGAACAAAACACCAGGCAGAAGGCCGAGCCTTCCACCCTTTACCAAGTATATAGATGCATTAATTAAATAAGAGATATTGTGATATCCCAACATAATCCTATCCGCCATGGAGCAATCTTCAACTTCACCTGCAACTAGCAACGCTATAAGAGGGCTGAGCAAAGCGGTAACATAGCCAAGCAATGGTTTGCTAGGAAGGGTGTCAAAGGTTAGAGGTTCATGGCAATTTGGGATGGCTTGATAAACAGGTGATAGGTAGCGCATCATAGCAATAGAACGAAGCAACTAGCATAGCAATGATATTAGTGAGATCCAGGGTAGCGGTCATCTTGCCTGAAATCCCGCAAGGAAGAAGAACGAGTCCATGAAGAAGACGAACGGATGAAGCCGAACCAAGCGTAGACGAACGAATCCTCACGCTCGCAACAATGCGGGAACTATCGAGAAGAAGCACACAACATGGTAAACACACCACACATCAACAAGGCATGATGCACAAACAAGCATGATGCAAGACAAGACTATTTGAATCTACTCATGGCAAGAGATGATGCAAACAAGAGCAACACATCAAGGCAAGTTTAAATGAGGCCGGGAACAACATATAACAATTCCGGTAAGTCCTCATATTCAAATTTCGAAGTTGGTCCAGATCTGAATAAACCTTATGTTCAATTTGTTAAACAGCAAGTTAAAATGCACCATGATGATCTACACGAGATTCTAGTCAAGTTACATATAAAGTTCATTTAGTTCGGAGCTGTGGCCTAGAAGATATGAGCAAAACAAGCTAAACATGACATTGACACAAAATGCATCCAAACATCAAGCAAACACCTCAAAACAAGGATGCAACATGATAATATGAAGCTACATGCAAAATGAAGCAAGTTTCATATAGAGCACACTCAAAACGGAGCAACGGTTCAGCACACACACACTATACAAGATATGACAACAATCTGTCCAAAACAGCAACTAAGCATATTGCAAACATCAAAACAACATGCTACAGCACCCCAACATGAAAACAAAAGACATGGGCATGATGTGCAGGTAAAGCATAACAAAACATGAACACTGAGCTATCTCTAGAAATCATTAGAACATGCTCAAACACACATGGCAAGATTGCAAATGATAACACTTCAGACTTTGCAGAAAATAACATCAGGTTGCAATGTTCAGAGCTACCAAACAACATGTTACAGGAACGTATCATGGCAAACAAAGGCATGGTATGATACTACTAAATGCATAGAACAAAAGCCCTTACTGACCATGAGCCAAAAGGGCATAGAAAATATGATGGCACCCATGTAAACATGGCAAGTTATATGACAGATTCATACATGGCAGGAACAACGATAAGTAGGCATGTAGATAAGCTTGTACCACTCACCACATAGCAATACATGGCATGAAAAGGCACCCAACAGTAAGAAGACATGTTTATGAAGGTAAGCATGGCAATATCAAGTTCATAGGGTGCATGGAACACTAGCAACAATCATGGCAACAACTGAACTTAATGTTAACAGGCTGACAACAACATTGTTTAGCAACTTTGGAGCAAGGAAACAACAAGCTACAGTAGGCTATAATTGCAACCATGGGCATGGATGGATAGATCATAACATGTACAACAAAACACCCTTAGTGAACATCTTCAGATTATGCATAGAATGACTTGTAGCAGCAGGTTTACATAGCATCACCAAATAATAGATTCAGCCTAGCAAAACAGCAACAGCAAGTACCCTACTTAACAAGCTCGATTCACTCACCACAAGTCATTGCATGAAAAGATAAGCATAGCATCAGCAAGAAGACATGTTTATGAAACAAACCAAGGCAAGAACAAGTTCATAGCATGCAAGGATCAACTACAACAACCTTGGCAAAATTGAATAACATGTAAATAATCTGTCAGGAAACATTTTGTAGCAAAAGTAGAGCAAGAAAACGACCTGCTAGACTACTCCATAATTGCAAACAGGGGCATGAATGGATAGAGCATAACCATATGTTCAAAACATCCTTACTGGAGTATCTCAAAACCAGCATGGATCTCCCTGTAGCATCACGTTTACATGACATCAATATAACAGCAGAACAAGGACTAAAATCAGCAACATCACGAAGCCTAGTTTACATGCTTGTGCTAGTCACCACATTGATCACAAAAATACATGGTAAGCAACTCTATAAAGATGACATGGCATAGTTAAAAACACATGTAGACATCAACCTCATAGGATGCACACATCAAACACGGCAAAAATGATAAAAGAGCATGTTCTGTTAACAGACAGCAGATAACATCATATAGCACTCTTGCAACGATGATTCAGGCATCAAGATGAGCTCAAATGAACATGATGCAATGGAATGAAATGAAGTACTCGTTGAGGCGAACAATTTGACATATTACACGCACGAAACGGAGCTACGGATGCAGAGATATGATGCGATGAACATGGCATGATTATGCAAAAATATTCGGGACTTAGCCAAAATTATACCCTCGGGGAGAAGTTGGACGGGACGGTTCAGGAATGACCAGATCTGGGACGGGGCGGCGTTTGGATCGGGGAAGTGGTGGATCTGGTCCCACTCCCCCGGATCTGACCGGAGCAACTCCGGCGAGGTCGAGGACGGCGGCTCCAGCGACGGGGCTTGCCAGAGACGATGAGGGGCGGCGGGGAGGCGCGGGAGAGGAG
>NC_041391.1:472511523-472544454 GCF_002162155.2 Triticum dicoccoides | reverse complement strand
GGCGGCGGCGCGGGCGCGCGGGCGTCCCGCGGGCGACGGCGGCGGCGGATCGGGCCGGGCGGGCCGGAGGCGGGCCCGGTGGGACGGCGGCGCGGGGGCGGTGGCGGAGCCACGTGGGAGGACGCGGTTGGACGGGGGCGACGGACGGACAGGTCCGGCGGGGTCCGGACGTGTCCGGCTGCTGGATGAGGGCGAAGCTAGGGTTGGACTGCGCGGAAATTTAGGGAGAGGCACATATTTATAGGTAGAGGGAGCTAGGAGAGTCCAAATGAGGAGCAGTTTTCGCCCACACGATCGTGATCGAACGGCCGAGAGCATGGAGGTGACTTAGATGGGTTTTGGGACAGTTTGGAAGGGTGTTGGGCTGCAAGAAAAAAGAGGCTTTTGCGGGCTACGCGGATAACCGTTGTAGTATCAAACGACCTCCAAATGGCATGAAACTTGATAGGCGGTCTACCGGTGCTATACCAAGGCCGCTTGGCAAACCTCGAGCCATTCCGAGAAAGTTTAACACCCGCTCACAACGAGAGACAAAAGGGGGACGCCGGAGGGCACAGGAGTGCCGGATTGCAAAACGGACAACAGGGAAAATGCTCGGATGCATGAGACAAACACGTATGCAAAATGAGATGCACATGATGACATGATAAAATGCAACACGCAAGCAAATGACATGGCAACGACAACGAATAACTAACAGACACCTGGCGTGTCGAATCCTGGGCGTTACACTATTAGTGTCTTTGGAGTGACTCTTTGTTGTATGTAGAGGGCTTGTTATATGATCTATCTATGTTATTATTGTTGAGAGAACTTGCACTAGTGAAAGTATGAACCCTAGGCCTTGTTTCCTACCATTGTAGTACCGTTTACGCTCACTTTTATCATTAGTTACCTTGCTGTTTTTATTATTTCAGATTACAAATACCTTTATCTACCATCCATATTGCACTTGTATCACCATCTCTTCGCCGAACTAGTGCACCTATACAATTTACCATTGTATTGGGCGTGTTGGGGACACAAGAGACTCTTTGTTATTTGGTTGCAGGGTTGCTTGAGAGAGACCATCTTCATCCTACGCCTCCTATGGATTGATAAACCTTAGGTCATCCACTTGAGGGAAATTTGCTACTGTCCTACAAACCTGTGCACTTGCAGGCCCAACAACGTCTACAAGAAGAAGGTTGTGTAGTAGACATCAAGCTCTTTTCTGGCGCCGTTGCCGGGGAGGCTAGGTAAAGGGCACTCACTCACACCCCGTCAACTAAGCTCTTTTCTGGCGCCGTTGCCGGTGAGGTGAGTGCTTGAAGGTATATCTTTAGATCTTGCAATCGAATTTTTTTGTTTCTTGTTTTATCACTAGTTTAGTTTATAAAAGAAAACTACAAAAAAATGGAGTTAAGTTTGTCTAATACACTTCGTATTTTTAATATCTTTCGTGAGTTTGATGGAAAGGAAAATTGTGCTCAAGTGCTAGAAGAAGAATGCTTTAAAATGCTTGGTACTAAATCTTTGAATGATGAGCATGATTGCAATGTTGTTAGTATAAACTTCTTGAATATCCATAGTACTAATTGCTCTAGTCATGATGAGAATATATCTTATGAGCATGTCAACTTTTGTGGAGTGCATGTTTGCATGAACGCACCAAATAGAGAAGATATATATTGCAAGAAGCATAAGTATTTAGAAACTAAGAGGTTGCAAGAAAGGATAGATAAGAGTGCAGAGAATTTAAGATATCTTTCCCATTGTGAATTTTGCAATAAACAAGATCATTTACATCTCCAATGCAAATTGTTTCATGATTGGATCGTGTCCAAAAATTGTGATGATTTGATCTCCCTTTCTCATTACAATGAACTTAGATTACTTTTGGGTTATGAAGAGTTGAAAGGTTTAACTAAGCCTATTCCAGAATTTAATCTTAAGCATTTCCTTGATATTGATCTAGAAAAGATTTATATGTTTTGTGCGGTGAATTGCATTGAAAATCCTTATATTGTCAATTACATAAAGAAAAGAAAGCAAATAGAAGATGATGAGAATACTAATGAAAGGGAAGAGACTTCCCAATATCCTCCTATCATTTCTCATGATGAATCAGGTAACGAGGAGGAGCTTTCTATTCAACCAATCTCATCAATAAGGAGCTCAAAGAGGAAGGTTGAACCTACACATAATGTGAAGAAGAAAAACAAAAGAAGGAGCAACAAACGTAGAAAGGTATCCCTCCCAAATGATGTTGCTCCTACTACTCATTGTGATGATGATAATTGCTTTACTATTTTTGCTATCCATATTTTTAATGATGAGAGTGATTATGCTTATGATATGAAAGAGCCCAAGCTTGGGGAAGCTATGTTTAATGAGGATGAAATATTTGATAATATATTTAATGAAATTAATGTTTGTCCCAAGCTTGGGGATGCTACGTTTAGTGAAGATGATATTTTTAGCATCCCAAGTTTTGATATGCAAAGTTGTTATGATGATAGCATGCCTCCTACCTATGATGATTATATTGATGAAAGTGGGTTTGGAAGAGTGTCAACCTTATGAATTAGTGATCCCACTATTTTGGAGGATGTTGAATTTATTGTGATGAATATGAAAGTGGATTTGGAAGAGTGTCAACTTTATTTAGTGATTCCACTATCTTGGGAGAGGTTTCAATCGATTATGATGAGAACGAAGTTGCTACTTATGATGATTATTGTGATGAAACTTATGCTATAAAAAGTAGTGATGATTATATTTACAAATCTTCTCATGATTATGATTACCCTTTTTCTGAACATTATTCTTTTTTTGTGGAAACAATTTTTAGTGTTCAAGTCTCTTATGATACTCCCACTATTCCGAATAAGAATTTTGCTTATGTGGAGAATAGTAAGTTTTATATGCTTGTAGATCATGAAAAGAATGATTTAGGTGCTAGTTATATTGTTGAATTCATTCATGATGCTACTGAAAATTGTTATGAGGGAGGAACTTATGCTTGTAGGAATTGCAATAATATCAAGTTTCCTCCCTATGTGCTCACAATCTTGAAGCTATGTTTGTTTTACCTTCCATGCTAGTTGATTATTGTTCCCATAAGTTGTTTGCTCACAAAATCCCTATGCATAGGAAGTGGGTTAGACTTAAATGTGCTAGTCATATGCTTCATGATGATCCCGTTATGTTTCAATCCTTATCTTTTTTGTGAGCATCATTGTCATCATCTTCTCTAGCTAGAAAGGCATTAAAGAAAAACACTTGTTGGGAGTCAACCCAATATTTATCCTTACTGTTTTTGTGTTTCCACATGATTATTCTACTGTAGTAATCATGTTTTATAGCTTTTGTTTCAATAAAGTGTCAAGTAGAACCTTTGGGAAGACTTGGGTGAAGTTTATGTGATCTTGCTGTAGAAAACAGAAACTTTAGCACTCACGAGATTAGCTGACATGTTTTACTGGAGAGTGATTTTAGGTTTATTCTTTTTGCAGATGATTAATAGACAAATTCCTTAGGTCCAGAAATTTATTTCAGAATTTTTTGAGTTCCATAAGTACAGGTTTGATACAGATTACTACAGACTGTTCTGTTTTTTGACAGATTCTGTTTTCATTGTGTTGTTTGCTTATTTTGATGCATCTATGGGTAGTATTAAGTGGTATGAACCATAGAGAAGTTGGAATACAGTAGGTTTTACACCAATATGAATTTAGAATGAGTTCATTACAGTACCTAAGTGGTGGTTTTATTTTCTTATACTAACGGAGCTTATGAGTTTTGTTTTGAGTTTTGTGTGATTGAAGTTTTCAAGTTTTGGGTAAAGATTCGATGGACTATGGAATAAGGAGTGGCAAGAGACTAAGATTGGGGATTCCCAAGGCACCCCAAGCTAATATTCAAGGACAACCAAGAACCTAAGCTTGGGGATGCCCCGGAAGGCATCCCCTCTTTCGTCTTCGTTCATCGGTAACTTTACTTGGAGCTATCTTTTTATTCACCACATGATATGTGTTTTGCTTGGAGCGTCATTTTATTTTGTTAGTATTTGCTTTCTGTTATTTATATTAATGTTTTACATCTTTAGTTTGAATAAAAAAGTCAAGGATAGCCTTTGCCATGCTTATTTTGCTAGTATACATGTTGCTGTTTGAAGACAGAAGGTTTACCGCTATTGCAAAAATTCCCTAGAAAAGTCAGAGAATGGTATAATGTTGAATATTTTTGCATAGTGAGCTCTGATAAATCTTATACAGAGTAATATTTTTCTCATAATTTTTGGAGTTAGGGAAGTATTGATCTTGCATTCTTTACAGACTGTACTGTTGTTGGCAGATTGCTGTTATGTTTGCATTGTTTGCATAAGTTTGTTTGTTTAATGATTCTATTTAAGGATAGGAGTATTAAATATGCAGAGGCATTTAGTATGCAATGTTGAATAATAATTTTAGTAATTTGTTACAATAGAAAATGATAAGGTTTTGCATTGGTTTATACAAACCTATCTCACGAGTTCTTGTTGAGTTTGCTGTGAATGGAACTTTTGGTAAAAAGAGAAACCATGATATGAGAGGAATTAAGGAGACAAAAAAGTTCAAGCTTGGGGATGCCCAAGGCACCCCAAGATAATATTCCAAGAAGTATCAAGCATCTAAGCTTGGGAATGCCCCGGTAGGCATCCCACCTTTCTTCTTCAACAATCATCGGTTAGTATCGGTTGAGCCTAAGTTTTTGCTTCTTCACATGAGTTGTGCTATCCTTGCAATGTAATTTTATTTTGTTTTGCTTGCTGTTTGAATACAATACCAAGATCTTAAATTCTTTAATGGGAGAGAGTCTTCACATAGTTACATAATCATTTAGCTACTCATTGATCTTCACTTATATCTTTTTGAGTAGTTTTTCATTTACTCGTGTGCTTCACTTATATCCTATGAGTAAATGGTTGAATGTGTTGAATGTTATAAATCTGAAATTATATATGTTTCATTTGCTTATTCCATGGGGAGTAATGACCTCAGATCTAAGAAGTAGAGGTTGTAAATTTATTGACGGTTAGCAAGCATTGTATTAGTCATTTGAACAATTCATGAAAGAATATTGAAGGAAGAGATATTTCACATATAAATATACTATCATAGACATCTTTTATAATTGTGAGCACTCATTAAGTATGACATGCTAAAGAGTTGATGTTGGACAAGGAAGACAACGTAATGGGTTATGTTTTCTCACATCTCAGTTGAAGTATATTGTCATGGATCATTCAAACATGTTGAGCTTGCCTTCCCCCTGTTGCTAGCCCAAAATTCCTAGCACCAAGTAGAGATACTACTTGTGCTTCCAATTATCCTTAAACCTAGTTTGCCATGAGAGTCCACCATACCTACCTATGGATCGAGTAAGATCCTTCAAGTAAGTTGTCATCGGTGCAAACAATAAAAAATGCTCTCTAAATATGCACGACTTATTAGTGCAGAGAAAATAAGCTTTGTATGAACTTGTTATGGAAGCAATAAAAGCGACGGACTGCATAATAAAGGTCCATATACAAGGGGAAATATAAAGTGACGTTTTTTGGCATTAAGATTTTGTGTATCCAACCCTAAAAGCGCATGACAACCTCTGCTTCCCTCTACGAAGGGCCTATCTTTTACTTTATGTCTTTTACTTTATGCAAGAGTCAAGGTGATCTTCACCTTTCCCTTTTTCATTTTATCCTTTGGCAAGCACTTTGTGTTAAGGTGATCCTGATATATATATATATATATATATATATATATATATATATATATATATATATATATATATATATATATATCCAATTGGATGTAAGTTAGCATGAACTATTATTGTTGACATCACCCAAAGGTGAATACGTTTGGAGGCAACATTATAAGCCCCAATCTTTCTCTGTGTCTGATTAAAACTTCATAACCACAAGTATTGTGTGAGTGTTAGCAATTGTAGAAGACTATTTGATGGTTGAGTATGTGAAGTTTGCTAAATCAAAGCTCTGACATAGACCCTTCCTGAAAATAGGATGAATTGCAATTGTTTGATGACTAAGAATGAAGTTTGCTAGTTTTCAAGAAAGTTTATGGTCTATGCTTTAACATGTGAATTGCTTGTTACTTGATTATGAAAAGTTTTATGAGATGAACTACTGTTATGACATATTATCATGCTAGGAAAGGTGATTGAAATTATCATTGATCAAACTTGTGCACCTTCTAGCATTCACACTTCATAAATTCTTTCGTTTATCATTTACCTACTCAAGGACGAGTAGGAATTAAGCTTGGGGATGCTGATACGTCTCCCACGTATCTATAATTTATGAAGCATTCATGCTATATTACTATGTGTTTTGAATGATTATGGGCTTTATTATACACTTTTATATTACTTTTGGGACTAACCTACTGACCGGAGGCCCAGCCCATATTGCTGTTTTATTGCCTGTTTCAGTATTTCAAAGAAAACGAATATCGAACGGAGTCCAAACGGAATGAAACCTCCGGCATCGTGATTTTTTGGAAGAACATCATCCTGGAGGCTTGGAGATCAAGTCAGAAGATACTCGAGGAGCCCAGTAGATAGGGGGCGCCACCCCCCTAGAGGGCGCGCCCCCTGTCTCGTGGACCCCTCGAGCACCCCCCGACCGACTTCTTTCGCCTATATATTCCCTCTTACCCTAAAACCATCGAATATCAAGATAGATCGGGAGTTCCGCCACCGCAAGCCTCTGTAGCCACCAAAAACCTCTCGGGAGCCTGTTTCGGCATCCTGCCGGAGGGGGAATCCATCACCTGTGGCCATCTTCATCATCCCGGCGCTCTCCATGACGAGGAGGGAGTAGTTCACCCTCGGGTCTAAGGGTATGTACCAGTAGCTATGTGTTTGATCTCTCTCTCTCTCATGTTCTTTCTCGTGTTCCCTCTATGGCACGATCTTGATGTATCCCGAGCTTTGCTATTGTAGTTGGATCTTATGATGTTTCTCCCCCTCTACTCTCTTGTGATGAATTGAGTTTCTCCTTTGAAGTTATCTTATCGGATTGAGTCCTTTATGAGAACACTTGATGTATGTCTTGCCGTGCTTATCTGTGGTGACAATGGGATATCATGTGCCACTTGAGGTATGTTTTGGTGACCAACTTGCGGGTTCCGCCCATGAACCTATGCATAGGGGTTGGCACACTTTGTTGACTCTCCGGTGGGAACTTTGGGGCACTCTTTGAAGTACTTTGTGTTGGTTGGATGAATCTGAGATTGTGTGATGCATATCGTATAATCATGCCCACAGATACTTGAGGTGACAATGGAGTATCTAGGTGATATTAGGGTTTTGGTTGATTTGTGTCTTAAGGTGTTATTCTAGTATGAACTCTTGAATAGATCGATCCGAAAGAATAAATTTGAGGTGGTTTCGTACCCTACCATAATCTCTACGTTTGTTCTCCGCTATTAGTGTCTTTGGAGTGACTCTTTGTTGCATGTCGAGGGCTTGTTATACGATCTATCTATGTTATTATTGTTGAGAGAACTTGCACTAGTGAAAGTATGAACCCTAGGCCTTGTTTCCTACCATTGTAGTGCCATTTACGCTCACTTTTATCATTAGTTACCTTGCTGTTTTTATTATTTCAGATTACAAATACCTTTATCTACCATCCATATTGCACTTGTATCACCATCTCTTCGCCGAACTAGTGCACCTATACAATTTACCATTGTATTGGGTGTGTTGGGGACTCAAGAGACTCTTTGTTATTTGGTTGCAGGGTTGCTTGAGAGAGACCATCTTCATCCTACGCCTCCTACGGATTGATAAACCTTAGGTCATCCACTTGAGGGAAATTTGCTACTGTCCTACAAACCTGTGCACTTGCAGGCCCAACAACGTCTAGAAGAAGAAGGTTGTGTAGTAGACATCATGGGTAGCTCCTTGGAGGTGGAGGACGGGGTGGCTGAACCGGCGGGACGACGAGATCGATGACGGATCCTCATACGGTACGGTGGATGAGGGACGTCCAGGTGTTGCTGTGGACGACGTCGTCGGGGAAAAGAATCCGGCTGGGTGGCGGACGGAGCAGGGTGAGGGGTTTCGTCGTGGGTTTTCGTGGCCTCGGTGTATGAATGGGTGGGTGGATGGGATGGCAGTGGGGAACCATGGCTTAGGGACGCGCTTGTCCGAAATGTGGGGTAAGTTACAAAAGTACCCCCACCAATTTGAGGCGGTTCTTTCGGTTTAGGGGTACTACGGGCATTTTGCGTGTCGGGATTTCACAAGAGGTGGGAGTTTTCGCGCGCGTTGTAATTTCGGAATAGCAAGGCATGGGTTGATATGGAGGGAGTTGTCGGAGCACGACGAGACAAAGATATATGTCGGGGGTTGGGTACGACATATGCCAAAGGATGGCTTATCATGGTGGGAGCGAGTAGAACGTCGCCGGTGCCCAGAAGCGGGATGAGGAGAAGACATACACGCTGACGGATCTTACCCAGCTTCAGGGCTCTCCGAGGAAATAACACCCCTACTGCTGCTCTGCGGGGTCTCTGCATGGTCACTATGGCAAAGTGAATACAAGGTTGCTCCTAGAGCTGTTTCTGGAGGTAGGAGAGGGCAAGGCTAGCTCCCTCCTTCCTATATGATCGGGTCTAACACTAGAGAGGCTATCCCCCTTGCATGAGTGCCCCGGGGGGCTTATATAGGTCTGCCCCCCCAGGGATACAATGGTAATCCGGCTGGGCGCGGGTCCTAGCAGTCTGTCTCTCAGGCCACCGTCTTCCATGTCAACTGGCGAGGCCCGCTGACTAGCGGACCCCGCGGACAGGCCTGGTACTATAGCGGTGCTCCTGATGACGCTAGCTTGGTCATGAGGTCATGGCAACAGTGCCGCCGTCTGGCGGGCGATCACTGTCGCCATTCCCCGTCTTGTCTAATTAATGGCGTGCGGGGCCTGTGGGAGGGGCCGGCCGACACCAGGGGGGCGACTCCCACGGGTCCGGCTTCAGGGCGCTCTTGCCGTCTTCTGTTCCCCCGCTGACAGGCGGTCCCGCCGTCCTCGGGCCATACAGGCAGGCGTCATGGGAACAGTGCGCCGCCCACTAAGGCTGAGGTCAGGGCCGGCATGGCAACAGTGCCGCGCCACGATGGAGATCTCCAGCGATACGGTGCACTGTAGCCATGCCAGCCCCTCGTAGGCGGGGTAGAGACGGCCACGCAATGACCGTCCCCCGCCCCGCCATCGTGGCGAAGGCAGGAGAGGGTTGGAGTCGCGGGCCGACTCCCATAGTCATCTTATCTTGAAGTCGCCAGCCAAGAGTGGGCTTGTCTTGAAGCCATCTCTGGGACTCGGCTGTGAGGGACGGTCATCGCCGCCTCCCAGGAGGCGGCTCTTCATTGTGGGGTCCTGAGGCGCGCAGTCGGCCCCGATGTTTCGAAAGGCTCTGGGGCTCGGGTTAGCCTACCCGTGGCCCATTACTTCGACAATATATCTTAAATATTTCGGGCTAACAAGGCGCGGGTTGAAATTTCCGGACAAGCCTAACGTGTACTATACCAAATCAATGGGCACTACAAATGTCATTCAAAACTTTGAATTCATGTTATGTTCAATTAAAATATTTCACTATGTGTATAATGCATGCAACCTACTACTCAAATGAATGTTTTAGTGCATTCCAAACGTATATACTACCGCTTCAATAGTCCCTGGGGATCGGGTTAGCCTACCCGTGGCCCATTACTCTGACAGTAGTCCCCGAAGCTGGTGAGGCGCCGCAGGAGACGCACCGGGGAGCCTCAACAGTTTCATCTCTCCGGGGGTGGAATCTCGGCCTCGCTCACCGTCTTCCTCCAGGCCGACTAGCTGGAGTCGGACTCGCAGAAGGCCGTCTTGCCTCCTAGAGGGTTTGAACGTCGTGGCGGGGTCCAGGAGGCGTGCCTGATAAGCTTCCGGTCGGCCGCCCGTTGCGGGTCCGTCGCGTGGCGCCATGTGGCGGGGTCAGTCTGCCCACCCACGCGCGCGACGAGACAGGACCTCAGGTGGGGCCCGCCACTACCGTGCCTCGGCACTCGAGCGGATTTGCTGCGGTTGTGCGGACGGTTGGGTTTCCCACGCTGTAACTTCACGCAGTTACCGCGTGTGGTTAAGGATGACAATGGGTAGGGTATGAGCAGGGTAGAGCAATACCATACCCATACCCATATAGTAAGTGGGTATAAAATTCTACCCGTACCTGTACCCACGAGTCTAAAACTTTACCCATACCCATACTCGACGGTTACCCATACCCATTGGGTACCCAATGGGTAGAACAAATAGTACACAAGTTGTTCATAATTTTACACTCATTCATAGCACATTTGAAAAAAAATCAAATATCTTAACTCAATAACAAGTAGACGGGTGCAAGACTACTATCAAAATTTAGAAACCACAACATACTCATAATTCAATAGGAGTAGACGAGTCACATGACAAATTAATGATTAATTGACAATAACTTAACATTATTTTTACAAGCGGGTAGGATATGGGTATACCCGTGGGTACAAGGCTATACCCGTACCCTATCCATGACTTAACGGGTAGGGTATGGGTACTGCCCATGGGTATAAAAATGGGCCCATACCCTACCCATGCGGGTACGGTACCCGCGGGTACCCATACCCATGGGTAAAATTGCCATCCTTACGTGTGGTAAATCGTGGGGGCGTGGGGGCCGAGGCGCAGTTAATCGCCCGCCCGCCCCATCGGCTTCTCAGCCCTATGAGCCTATAAGTAGGCGGGAGGAAGGGAGCGGTGAAGCACGCGCGCCCATCTCCCCTGCTCCCCTGCTTCCTTATTGCCTCTTCTTCCTCTCGTCGCCGCTGCACCGAGGTGCGCCACGCTTGCGACGATGAGCTCTTCCTCCGCCGCCGCACCTGCTATCGTGCGCTCCGGTGTGTGGGACGGCTCAGAGGTGGATGACGACATCATCGAGTTCCTCCACAAGACGCGTCGCCTCCCCGACGCGGACCTAGTGCGAGCCCGTGCCGCGCCGGAGTGGGAAATATTGCCGGCGCCGGAGGAGGGCGAGCGGGTCGTATTCCGCTCGCACCTCATGCGCGGCCTGGGGCTGCCGGTGAGCGGCTTCTTCCTCTCCTTCTTGGAGTTCCACGGGATCCAGCCGCACCACCTCACCCCGAACACGGTGGTGCTGCTGGCTGCCTTCGCCACCTTGTGCGAAGGCTTCCTCGGCGTTCTCCCCACAATCGAACTTTGGGGAGAGTTCTTTCAGTCGAAGCTCGGCACACACGTCGCCGGCGTGCCGGCCCAGTGCGGCGCTTTCATCGCGATGCGGAGGTCGGTGGCCGACAATCCATTCCCCGCCATCCCGCTGATCAAGTCGGTGAAGATGTGGCAGCGTTCTTACTTCTATGTGAAGAACGTCGCCGCAGACGGCGACTGGGTCAACCTGCCGCCTTTCGAAGCCGGCGCACCGGCTGGGAGGCTCCCCAACTGATCCCACTGGGTCAAAACGCTGACTCCCGCTGGTGTCGCCGCTGTCGTGCGACTCCGAGTTCTGACGTAGTCGGAGGGCTTGACCGGGTCCGACTTGCTGCCCGCCTTCGTGGCGCGCCGAGTCCTCCAGCTTCAAGGCCGACCTCATCTGATCTGTCAGATGAGAGACCACCGGGATCCGAGTCGGCTCTGCTCCAAGGACATGCCCCACGCGGAGGTGGCGGACATGGTGAACTATATCTCAAACTGCAATCTCGCGGCGACTTGGCAGTTTGGCAAGGAGCCGTACTCACGCACCAACCCCCCGCCTGACGTGAGTCGTCCTTCTTCTTCTTTTGTCTTCTTTGCAGCCGAATTCGACTTCTAATCTTTTTCGTTTTTCTTGAGTCAGAACCCTCTCATCCAGCCTTCAGTCGGCACCGCGGGCTCGGCCCGCCAGTTCGTCCCCGATCGAGCAGAGAGCGACATCAATGACCCGGACTTGGGGGCTGCGGTGAAGGAGGCCAACACCGAAGGAGGAGGAGGAGGCTTCAGGTCGTCAGCCACCTTTGTCGACTGGCCTCATGACGATGCCGAGGGGGAAGCTGTCCCACGCCACCAATCAAGGGCCGGCCAGCCGAGCGCGAGTTCCGCCGCCGGCTTGGGTGGTCAAGGCGGCGCGAAGAGGCGCCGGGCCGGGCCGAGCTTTCTTGGTGGCCGGCCGAAGAAGCTCAAGGGGGGGCCGCCGCGACCCAGAGGTAGGAGGAGATCGCGAAGGCCAACCGCTTCCGCAAGGAAGTGAAAAAGCCGCCACTGGTCTCCGCGTAAGTGCCTCCACTCTTGACTTGTTTCGCTCTTGGTGGATTTTTGTCCAAATCTTTTACATGATTTCTCCGCCTCAGGACTCCCCTCACCTTCGAGAGGGTCGCTGCCGCCTCCGTCATGGGGTCGGCAGAGACCTCCACCAGTACTCGGCGGATAGATCCCGCCGCCGACCTTCAGGAGGCGACGGAGCGGAATGCGCGGGAGAAGCGCGATGAGGACGAAACCGCCCGTCTGGAGAAGGTGGAGGCAGAGAAGGCGGCTGCCTCCGCCCAGAGGAAGCTGGACGAGGCCGAAGCCGTCATGGCGGCAAGGCGGTGAGCTGAGGAGGCAGCGCTCCTCCACTCGGCATTGCTCGTCACCCCGCTGAACTCCGCGCAGCCGCCCCCGGAGTTCACGGGGCAGACTGGGGAGGCCGGCGGTGAGAACCCCATCATGGAGAGGGAGAGCGGCGATGTCTCTATGTCGGACACAATCGTGTCGCCACCGCCGCCTCCGCCGTCGTCTGGGGGTGCGCAAGATAAACAGCCGGCAGGCCCGCCGGTGCCGCCGACTAAGGACGAGTCCGTGGCGAGGCTGCTCCTTCAAGTCGCCTCGCCAGTGTGCTGCCGTCTCGAGAAGGCGACTTCGGTGCCACGCCCGCTGGAGACCGGCGCCGCCAGCTCGGCCATCCCAGACGCCGAGGCGACGAGCGCCGTGCCCGTTGGGCGGGTGCGAGGAGGCGGCACGGGCCCGCTGAACCAGGCACTTCTGGACGTCCAGGCGAAGCTGCAAGCCGAAGGCGACGCTATCCAGAGCTGCACCAAGGCGCATCTGGCGTCGCGCGTAGCCGTTCGGGTATGCTTCATTTTTTACTTTGCTTTTCTTTGTTCTTCTCTGTGGGGGCGCGCCAGCGCACCCACTCGGTGTAGTCCCCGAGTTTCGGGCCGGCTGCTGAGCAGGCGGCCCGGAACTCCTTCTGGCGAGTTCCGATACTTATCTTCGTCTAAAAATTCTTATTGCAGGAGTACCACAACCTCCGTGTCACTGCCTTCAACCGCAATATTGAGGAGCTGTGCAAGCGGACTGCCGATTTTTCAGAGAGTCAGAGTGAGTCTTCCTTCTTCTTCGCGGGGGCGTGCTGGCGCACCCGCGGGCTGTAGGCCCCGAGATTCAGGCCGACTGCTGTGCAGTCGGGCCGGATCTTCTCAGCGACTTTCTTGTTGACGGCTTAATGTCTTTCTTTTTTATTCTTCAGAGGCCAACGCCACTCTTCAGCAGCAGCTGGGCGAGGCCAACACCACCTTGCGCGCCAAGGGGGAGGAGTGCGACAAGCTCGCCGCGGAGCGTGATCTGCTGGCTCCGCAGCTAGCGGAGCAAAAGGAGCTGCTCAAGAAGGCGCAGGAGGAGGCAGAGAAGAAAGAGGTTGCGCTCCTGGCCGAGTTCGAGAGTGAGCGTTCCTCCTGGACCGACAAGGTGGCGCAGCTGACTTCCCGTTTGCATGAGATTGAGGACATCGTCGACGGTGAGTTTCTTTACTTTCTTTGAGCCGCCGACTGCGGGTCGGGCGACTCCTGATTCTGACTTGCTTCTTTTTTGTCTTGGCAGACTTCTTCCCTGGCCACGCGCAGGCGGCCACTCAGGCCATCACGGCAGATCGCGAGGCACGGAGGGCAGATGGTGCGGAGATTGCCGCCAACGCCCCCCGGACCCTTGACGAGCAACTTCTGAGCATCGAGGCTCGTCTGCGGCTGGCCCATCGGATGCTGCGCCGGCTTCAGCGCGCCGGCGCCCAGGCCATTGCCGCCCTGTGGCCGGACATGCCAGTTCAGCGCACTGCCAGTCGGACTGCCGACTGGCTGGAGGTCGCAGCCGGTCGTCTTGAGGCTTGGCAGGGTTCCTCGGCCCAGGCTGGAGCGCGCCGGGCCTTGGAATTCATCAAGGCATGGTATCCAGGGCTGGACCTGGACCGTCTGGCCGCGTTCCGGTCAGAGGCCCAGGCGGAGCTGCTAGCTATGGAAGACGCCCTCGTCGCCCGTGCCGCGGCGATCGCCGACTATGCCGACACCAGCATCTTCGTCCCTGATCGGGCCGAAGACGGCAGGGAGGTGCCGCCGGAGTGGTTCGGGATGAACCCGGATTACGACGAGGACTCGGCGGAGGTGATTGCTTCCAGCGCCGGGGAGGAAGGCGAGGCAGAGGACGAAGGTGAGACGGAGGCGCTAGAAGACGGAACGGGCGACCAGCCTCAGCTCGACCGCGCCTCAAGCAATGAGCCGCGTCTAGAGAAGGCAGTTGCCGCCGGAGACGATCAAGCCGAGACTGCCTAGCCGGCCGCCCCGGCGCCTGACACCGCCATCTCCTCCGACCCTCTGAACCCGGATGCCGCCTCCTAGGCTGCTGTCTTTGCCTTCATTTTATCTGCCTTAGTAGCCTTTGAAGAACTTTGTTAATTTGAACAATTCCACCCGCGGGGTGTATTTTGAACTTCTACTTGAAGATTCGGCCAAGGGCCTATGTTATGTAAATATTTATCCGAGTTCTATCTTTCCTTGCTTATTGCTCTTTTGGCTTTTTCCTTTGCTGCCTTCCCTTAGTTGCCGCCTTGCCAGCCAGACAACCGCTCTGCGGGCTGCCACTGGATTGAACACTTGGCTACTTTGGGAAGGCAAGTACTTGGCCATTTTAGAGTCTTTTTAACAAGTCGGATAGAAAGCGGTAAGTCGACTACTTACGAGTCGGCTTTTCTTAAGAGAGGCTAGAAGAAAGTGGCAAGCCGACTACTCATGAGTCGGCTTTTGCTTGAAAGAGGCTCGAAGCCGTCTTAAGCTATGTCTGTGCTTTGGGTCCTTAGCCATTTTTCGTGTGGGCGCTCGTTCTTCCTTACTCCTGCCTACCAAACAATCGCTCTGCGAGCTGCGGCTTCTGACAGGAGACGGCTTAGGCACCACACACTACTTGTCTGACTACGGGAAGCACCTCATAGCACGAGGCGGCGAGTCCCCGGGCCGACTAGTCGAGCCCGGTGCCAAGCGGCATTAACAAAGAGTAATATACTCGAAGGCATAATTCTTATCATACAGATAACAAAAAAGGGCAGTCCTCGAGCTCGTCTCGGGGGGCCCGAAGTCTTGGTACTTTAATACAAAGGGTAGCGTGATACATACTACATCAACTGTAAAATCTTTGGAGAAGATTTGCATTCCATGGGCGCTCTGTCTCTTTGCCGGAGTCGTCCCTCTTGCGTGCTCGGGGCTTCTGAGCATCGATTAGGTAGTAGGAGTCGTTTCCCAGCACCTTGCTGATAATGAAGGGGCCTTCCCAAGGCGCCGACAGCTTGTGCTGGCCGGTTGTTCGCTGGATCAGCCGGAGCACAAGGTCGCCCTCTTGGAAAGATCTCGGCCTGACCTTCCTGTTGTAGTATCGGCATAGGCTCTGCTGGTAGATGATGGACCGGCTGAGTGCCAACAGCCGGCCCTCTTCCAGCAGATCGACACCGTCTTGACGTGCTTCTTCTCCTTCTTCCTCGGTATACATGGTGAGTCGCGGAGAGTCGAACTCTATGTCTGTTGGGATGACGGCTTCAGCACCGTAGACGAGGAAGAAGGGTGTGAAGCCGGTTGACTTGTTTGGAGTCATGCGCAGACTCCAGAGGACGGCTGGCAACTCGTCAAGCCAATAGCCGGCCGAACGCTCCAGTGGTTCGACCAGTTGAGGCTTGATGCCAGACAGGATGAGGCCATTTGCTTGCTCTACCTGGCCGTTTGACTGCGCATGGGCAACGGACGCTAAGTCCAGTCGGATGACCTGAGTCGCGCAGAAACGGGCCAAGGCACCTTTGGCAAAATTTGTGCCATTGTCGGTGATGATGTTGTGCGGTATGCCGTACCGAGTCGTGATGTCGGTGATGAAAGTCACTGCAGTCGGACCATTCAACTTCTTGATGGGCTTCACTTCTATCCACTTGGTGAACTTGTCCACTGCGACAAGTGAGTTAGGCCGCCTCGTGCTGTTTTGAATGGTCCCACCATGTCCAGGCCCCAAACAGCAAAGGGCCAGGCAATGGGGATAGTCTTTAGTGCGGAAGCCGGCTGATGTGGCTTGGAGCGGAACATCAGGCACCCCTTGCACTTTGGACTAATTCTTTGGCCTCTTCCAGGGCAGTTGGCCAGAAAAAACCGTGTCGGAAGGCTTTGGCGACGAGTACTCTCGAAGCCGCATGGTGGCCGCACTCGCCTTCATGGATGTCTCTGAGAATTGCTTAGCCTTGCTCTGGCTCGACGCAGCGCTGGTAGACGCCAGTGACATTGCGCCTGACCAGCTCTCTGTTGACTATGGAATAGGCTGCCGCTCGGCGTTGTACTTGCCGAGCCAAGGTTTCATCAATCGGCGGTTCTCTGTTCACCAGGAACTTGAGGATGGGCTGTGCCCATGAGGGTGCTGGTATTTCTTCGACTACCAGTACTGCAACTTGGACGAGGGCGGCTGGGCTGGGAGGCGGCGCGTTGGAGTCCGCAGCCGCTTGCTGGATTGATGAAGTCCCCGGGCCAACTGGAACAGTCCCCGGGCCACGTTTTGGAGTCATCGGTTTGGTCGCCACAGTCCCTGAGCCGGGTTGTGAAGTCCCCGGGCCGGCTTTGACTGGAGCGCTCTTGGAGTCGGATCTGACTTCTTCGGGTGGAGCTGGCATAAAGATGGAGTCTGATTCTGGTGAAGGTTTGACAGATGGCTTGAGGAGGTGCCGAAGGGCGACGCCGGATGGTATTGCTTGGCAGGTGGAGCCGATTCGTGCCAAGGCGTCTGCTTGGTCGTTGTCGTTTCTTGGCACGTGGAGGAACTCGCACCCCTCGAAGTATCCGCTGAGCTGCTGCACAAGGAAGCGGTAGCTCGCCATGTTTGCGTCCTTGGCGTCCCAATCGCCAGATGACTGCTAGACCACCAAGTCAGAGTCGCCGTAACACAGGATCCGGCGAATGTCGAGTTCTTTGGCAAGCCGGAGCCCGTGAATGAGCGCCTCGTACTCGGCGACGTTGTTGGAGGCGGCAAAATGGATCTATAGCGCATATCTGAGCTTGTCGCCCTTGGGGGAAGTGAGGACGACGCTGGCTCCCAAGCCGGTGTGCATCTTGGAGCCGTCGAAATGCATCCGCCAATGGGTGGAGTCGGGCGCTGGTGGCAGGTACTGGGTCTCGGCCCAGTCGACGAGGAATTCGGCCAGTGCTTGCGACTTGATGGCAGTGCGGGGCTGGTAGTAGATGGTGTAGGGAGCTAGATCGATGGCCCATTTGGCCACTCGGCCAGAAGCATCTCGGCTTCCGATGATCTCGGCAGGTGGGGCTGTGCAGACCACAGTGATTGGATGCTCCTGGAAGTAAGGCTTCAATTTCTTGGCGGCAAAGTGTACGCCGTAGCACATCTTCTGGTAGTGGGGGTAGTTCTGCTTGGAGGCCGACAGTACTTCGCTCAGGTAATATACCGGTCTCTGGACAGGTAGCGCCTTGCCTTCCTCCTTGCGCTCAACTACAATGACTGTGCTGACTACCAGGCTGGTGGCGGCAATGTATAGGAGCATGGGCTCTTTGGGGGTCGGGGCCACTAGCACAGGGGGCGTAGTCAACATTTTCTTCAGTTGGAGAAAAGCTTCGTCCGCCTTGGGAGTCCACTCAAAAAAGGTCATCTTCTTCATGAGCTGATATAAGGGGAGAGCCTTCTCGCCCAGCCGACTGATGAATCGGCTGATGGACGCCAAACAGCCGGTGAACTTTTGCACATCTAGCAGTCGTCTGGGTGCCTCCATCCTCTCGATGGCCTTGATCTTCATAGGGTTGCACTCTATGCCGCGTTCAGAGACCAGGAAACCAAGGAGTTGGCCGGCTGGTACTCCGAAGACGCATTTCTCGGGGTTGAGCTTGATCTAGAATCGGCGTAGTTTCTCAAAGGTTTCCTTGAGGTCTTCCAATAGTGTTCCACGTTTTTCCGTCTTCACCACCACGTCATCCACGTAGACGTGGGCATTTCTGCCGAGTTGCTTGAGGAGGCACTTCTGCATGCAACACTGAAAGGTGGCGCCGGCATTCCTCAAGCCGAACGTCATGGTCAGGTAGCAGAAGGCACCAAACGGCATGCTGAAGGCGGTCTTCAGTCTGTCAGCCGGGTTTAGCTTGATCTGGTGATATCCAGAATATGCATCTAAGAAACTCAACAGCTCGCATCCGGCTGTGGAGTCTATCACCTGATCAATTCTCGGCAGAGCGAATGGATCCTTGGGGCAGGCTTTGTTGAGGCTTGTGTAGTCGATACACATCCGCCACTGCTTGTTCTTCTTCAGCACCAGGACAAGATTTGCTAACCATTCTGGGAAAAATACTTCCAGAATGAAACCGGCTGCCAGGAGCCGGGCTATCTCTTCTCCAACAACTCTTCTCTTCTCTTCTGACAGGCGGTGGAAGGGCTGCCTGACGGGCTTCACATCAGACCGGACATGTAACTTGTGCTCGGCGAATTCCGTCGGTACACCTGGCATGTCTTTAGGGGACCATGCAAAGATGTCTCGATTCTCACGGAGGAAAATCGACGAGCTCACCTTCCTATTTGCTGTCAAGGTTTGTACCCATGACAGCGTACCTCTCTGGGTGCTCTGGGTCCAAAGGTATCTTCTTCGTTTCTCTGGACGGCTTGAATGATCCTTCTGCTTCCGACTCCTTGGGGTCGGGCGACATCTCGAGCTGCTTGCCGGCCATCGCCACAACCCGATCAAGAAGCCGCTTCTCAGCCGCGATCACCAAGGACTCGGCCAGCCGACTACTTTCGGCCGCGCAAGCGGACGACTTTCTGTAGTCGCCGGCCACGGTTAGAATTCCCTTGGAACTCAGCATCTTCATCTTGAGGTAGGCGTAGTGGGGGACTGCCACGAACTTGGCCAAAGCAGGTCGGCCAAGCAACGCATGGTACGGGCTTTCGAGGTCCACCACTTCAAATCAAACTGGCTCTCGGCGGAAATGATCTTTGTCCCCAAAGAGGACGTCTATCAGGATCTTGCCGATTGGTGAGCAGGAAAGGCCAGGAACAATGCCGTGGAACATAGTCAGGCTGCTCTGAAGTTGTCTTCACTTGATTCCTAACTTCTCCATCGTATCCCTGTACAGGATGTTGATACTGCTGCCTCCGTCTATCAGCACTCGTGAGAAACGTGTGGCCCGCCTATCTGTGGCGAGTGTGGCGCCTAAGACCAGGTCGTAGGAGCCCGGATTCGGCATCACCTCTGGGTGGTCAGCTCTGCTCCAACTGATAGGCCTTTTGGACCAGTGCATGAACTCTGGAGTGCTTGACGCGACTGCGTTCACCTCTTGCTGCTACTGGCGCTTGCTGCGTCAATCGTCAGCCACACTGGTGAACACCACATAGGCTCCGTGCTCATCTGGGAACTCGTCTTGTATCACGCCGACTGGCCTGATAGCCGGCTGCTGGGACGGTGGTGGAGGAGGCGGCCCAGCAGGCGAGGAAGGGAGTAGGCCGTCTCCCTTGGCGATTTTGGTCAGCCAGTGGCATTTCCGGGTGGTGTGGTTTGACGGCTTCGCGCCGCTGTGGAACTTGCAGGGGCCATCTAGAGTCTGCTCGTAGGAGAAGGCCGACAACCAGTTGGACTTGCCGCCTTTCTGTCGCTTGGTCGGAGGCTGCCCCTCCGGCTGTTGGTCTTCGACAGTCGCCACTTGCCGGCTGTTGGAAGCCGGCTGTGGGTCCTTGCGCTTGTGGTCGCTTTGCTGCTGCCGCTGACTGGTGTCCCCAGCCGGAGTTCTTGGAGCCTGAGGGGCGACTTTGCCAGTCGCACTAACTTGAATCTCCTTCTTCATGGAGGAGTCGGCCGTGGCGTACTTGTCTGCTGTGATCAGTAGCTCATCGAGGGTCTCCGGCTCGTCGCAGAGGAGCTTGTGCTTGAGGAGGGTGCCTTCTCTGCACACAGCAGTAAAGTACTCGATAGCCTGCACCTCGTGCACGCCCTCGCAGGAGTTCCGAAGCTCGGCCCAGCGCGTGAGGTAGTCGCGAGTGGACTCGTCGGGGCCTTGCACGCACAAGGAGAGTTGGCGAGGCTTGGGAGGTCGCTTGTACGTGCTCGTGAAGTTGCGGACGAAGGCCTCGGTGAAGTCGACCCAGTTGTTGATACTACGGGGCTTCAGACTGTTCAACCATGTCCGGGCCGTGCCCTGGAGCATGAGTGGAACATACTTCACGGCAACACGCTTGTTGTCGTTCGCTATGTTGACGGCCGTAGAGTAGTCAACTAGCCAATCTTCCGGCTTCACGGAGCCGGTGTACTTGGGTGTATCTCGCGGGAGCGTGAACCCTTTGGGGAAGGGCTCATCTCGGATGCGGGTCCCGAAACAGGGAGGACCCAACTCGTCTTCTTCTTCCAGCACCAGGGATCAGTGGAGTCGGTCGATCCGGTGGCGGGCGTCATTTTCTCCGACTCCCTCTCGGCGGCCAAGGCGGTCGCCAAAAGTTGGATGCTCTACGGGTGGCGGGGAGACTCGCCTTTCTCTGCGAGGAGGGGGAGGCAGATAGTATTCCCGCCGTTCCACCTCTTTGGGGCGGCCGTCTTGGTCGCGCTCGATGGTGATGCGAGTCCGACTGTGGCTGACAGCCGGATCCTTGTCTTTTCTTCGGCGGACACCGCCTGTTGGTGTCCAAGACGTCGCGCCTTCATCTCGGCAGGGAGGCAAGTCGTCGTTTTGTCGTTGCGGCGCCTCCGTGCGGCAGCCGACTTTGTTCTGCGCGGCAGCCGCGTCAAGGAGTTGCTGGACTCGCTCCGTCATCAGGCGGCGCTCTTCACCTTCGAAGTTGTCCAGCTCATCCGCCGCCGCCTGGGCAGCGCGGATGTTCTCCGCAGGCGTGGCGTACACAGGGCGACTGGCCCCGAACAGGCTGGCGATTGCCGCGCCACGCTGCCGGACCGCGCCTAGGAGGCTAGGCCCAGTCGGAGCCGGCGAGCCGCCCACAGCGTGATCCATCTCACGCTGGTAGGCTTCTGACAAGCGTCTCATGCTTGCCAGCTTCTTCGCACCCTCGATGAGCTGGAGGCGCCGTGCCTCCAGCGTCTCGGCGTCCGCGTCTCCCGGAATGGGCGTGGTCAGGTGTTGCAGAGCCGCATCGAGCGGGTTGTGAGCTCCCTCGCCGGAACGCTCGCCGTGATCGAGGACGAGGACCTCCATGATGGTGCTTCCGCCTCTCTCCGCGCAAGGGAGCGGCTCGTCGTAGACCACCACGTTGGTGGGGAACGCGTCGAGCGACGCGGTGTCGGAGTCGACCAGCATCGGGTCGGTGGATCCTATGGACTCCAGGTCCACGGCAGTCTCGCCGGCGACGTGGAATTGGTCGAGCAGACCCGCGAGGAGGCTCTCGGGGCCGCTCGTGCCTGCATCGGACGCAGGCTCATCAGAGAGGCGAACCTCGCCGATAAGCTCGGCGAGGCAGCTGGCCGCGTAGGCGATCTCAGCGCAGTACAGCGCGTCAGCGCAGACTCCATCTGGCGTGCCGGGCGGGCTGTACTCGCCAGGGAGGAAAAGGGTTCCCGTCCAGAGAAGGTCTCCGGACGACGGTGCACCTCGCCCCACGGTGGGCGCCAAATGTCGGGGGTTGGGTACGACATATGCCAAAGGTTGGCTTATCATGGTGGGAGTGACTAGAACGTCACCGATGCCCGGAAGCGGGATGAGGCAAAGACATGCACGCCGGCGGATCTTACCCAACTTCAGGGCTCTCCGAGGAGATAACACCCCTACTGCTACTCTACGGGGTCTCTGCATGGTCACAATGGCAAAGTGAATACAAGGTTGCTCCTAGAGCTGTTTCTGGAGGTAGGAGAGGGCAAGGCTAGCTCCCTCCTTCCTATATGATCAGGTCTAACACTAGAGAGACTATCCTCCTTGCATGAGTGCCCCGGGGGGCTTATATAGGCCTGCCCTCCCAGGGATACAATGGTAATCCGGCTGGGCGCGGGTCCCAGCCGTCTGTCTCTCAGGTCGCCGTCTTCTCCGCCGACTGTCGGGGCCCGCTGACTGGCGGGCCCCGCGGACAGGCTTGGTACTGTAGCGGTGCTCCCGATGACGCTGGCTTGGTCATGAGGTCATGGCAACAGTGTCGTCGTCTGGCGAGCGATCACTGTCGCCATTCCCCGTCTTGTCTGATTAATGGCGTGCGGGGCCCGTGGGAGGGGCCGGCCGACTCCAGGGGGCCGACTCCCACGGGTCCGGCTTCAGGGCGCTCTTGCCATCTTCTGTTCCCCCGCCGACAGGCGGTCCCGCCGTCCTCGGGCCGTACAGGCAGGCGTCATGGGAACAGTGCGCCGCCCACTAAGGCTGAGGTCAGGGCCGGCATGGCAACAGTGCCGCACCGCGATGGAGATCTCCAGCGATACGGCGCACTGTAGCCATGCCAGCCCCTCATAGGCGGGGTAGAGATGGCCACGCAATGACCGTCCCCCGCCCCGCCATCGTGGCGAAGGCAGGAGAGGGTTGGAGTCGTGGGCCGACTCCCATAGTCGTCTTATCTTGAAGTCGCCAGCCAAGAGTCGGCTTGTCTTGAAGCCGTCTCTGGGACTCGGCTGTGAGGGACAGTCATCGCCGCCTCCCAGGAGGCGGCTCTTCATTGTGGGGTCCTGAGGGGCGCAGTCGGCCCCGATGTTTCGAAAGGCTCTGGGGCTTGGGTTAGCCTACCCGTGGCCCATTACTCCGACAATATATCTTAAATATTTCGGGCTAACAAGGCGCGGGTTGAAATCTTCGGACAAGCCTAATGTGTATTGTACCAAATCAATGGGCACTACAAATGTCATTCAAAACTTTGAATTCATGTTATGTTCAATTAAAATATTTCACTACGTGTATAATGCATGCAACCTACTACTCAAATGAATGTTTTAGTGCATTCCAAACGTATATACTACCGCTTCAATATGAACTAAATTTGAATTCGTTTCTCTATTTGAATAAGATCTACAGTAATGATTGTTGTGAAGTCAAAGCATTTGAATTCGTTTCTCTGTTTTAATAAGATCTACAATCATCATTATTGTCAAGTTAAACCATCGTTTGTGTATTATCTTCACAGCACACCACATGATTAGTCTCGAGTTACATATGAACTATGTGTACTATATGAACTCGAACTCGATTTTTTGAATCCACTTTATTTTGATTTCAAATCACATTACATTTCTAGCTCTAGCTAGATCTTGATAATCTAAACCATGTCTCGTATGTATAATGTGTTTATCACATTATGTATGGTGCCCCGCCCCTACGCCTACAAGTATTTAGATGTGAGTTGCAAACACCACACATTACCACAAATTCAAATAAAATGTGAGAATGTTCGATATATACTATTGTTTAGATTGTTCGATATTTAGTTGTAAGGTGCAAATGCCACACATTATCACAAATTCAAATAAAATGTGAGATTGTTCGGCATTTAGCTGTGAGTTGCAAACGCCATGCATTATCACATTATGGTATAACATGTGCACAGCACGTGTATCACCGCTATATTCATGCATGCAATGTTTAAAACACTATGATCTCCTATTCAAATATATGAATCCGCTTTCATACGAAATTATGATCTTTGTTAGTCTCTTACACCCACACAATCCTCTAACCTTTGTAGCTACCACTAACTTTCTCTCATGCATGCACACGCCCTCCTCGCCCTCCCCCTCCCTCGGCATTCTATCCACCGGGCACATTCATTTTTTTTCTATAGGTCATTCTCCTAGAGTGTCCACAACTCCTTTCCGACACACACCGATCGATAAACTTCTCTAGCGATGCCTTCCTACAACATACACACACACCTTCAATCTCCTCCTTTATGTGTCCTTGCCTCGTGTCTCTCATATGGTCACACACACATGTAAACTCTTGCCCCTCTTTTCATTGATCTCACAACCGCACACTCCTCCTCCTATCTAGCTAGTAGCTGGGCCTCTCACACTACCTCCTAGCTCCATTCTCTCTGTCTATCCATCTCGCTGGGCCTTCTTTGCTTCTAACAAATGGACATACACCGACCGATCTCTCGCTATACATATAGCTGGCTAGGTCCTTATAACTCGTTTTTACCCACACGTCGATCGATCTACCTCATTAGTTGTGTCTCTCCCTTCCTCCGACAAACAACAATTGATCTACCGATCTAGTTAGGTTTCCTTACCAAACACATGGTTCCCCTTCATCATCCATGGATACGTCTCGACAGATCTATCACGCACAGGCACACACAGAAACACATCCCCACTCTTATTGATAACATTGCATTTCCACCCTCAGTTTGTCTAGTAGGCCTCTCCCACCATCTTCAAGAAGCAACTCCATCACCCATCCAGCACTCTACCCCTCTCCTTCCCTCTCTCTCTCTCCTCTCTCTCTCTCTCTCTCTCTCTCTCTCTCTCTCTCTTTGTCCCATCATATTTCCCGTCCTTCAGTTATGTATGGATGTCGATCGATCTCCCTCAAGACATAGCTGGGTCTCTCCTTCTCAACACATATTGTCGGATTTCGGGTTCCGACAGACCCTTGAGGTTCAAATTTTGGGGTGCGCTCGAAGATCTTTCTCCTACCAACTCGTGTCTCGAAGCCTCGCAAGGAATCTAGGCTAGAAAGAAGAACACACAAGGGACACGAGATTTATACTAGTTCAGGCCACCATTGTGGTGTAATACCCTACTCCAGTGTGTGGTGTGGTGGATTGCCTCAGGGGCTGATGATGAACAATACAAGGAGAGAACAACCTCGCGAGGGACTGTTCTTGAGCTGGTGCGTTGAACTGCTTGGGTGAGTTCAGTCGCCTCTCTCTAGTCTATGCGCAATCTGGATCTGATTAGATACCTCTACTATGGTGGCTAGCCCTATTTATAGGGGAAGGCCCTGGGCCTCTTCCCAAATAATGAGCGGGAAGGGCGCCAACAATTGGCCATTTTGAAGGGGAACATCTAGTACACTTATCCCAACTAAAGTTGGTCTTCGTCTCCCAAAGGCTCTAACGATGACACCGTCCTGGGCTCCATGATGACCTCCATCCTGATGTTCTGCTGGTCTTGGTCTTGTTGCACCGAAACGGTAACCTTTGCTTGATGCCTTGGCCTGTTCTTGCCCCCTTTGCACCGAAGGGGAAACAAGGACACTGCATAGGCCGGCGCCCGCCTGGCGCCCGCCTGGTCTCGATCGTCATGGCTTGCGTCACGGGCTCCTCGCGAGGTGCCCTTGCCTTGATCTCTCCGCCTCCTCGCGAGCCTGCCTGATGAGGCTGCTCCTAAGGAAGCTTCCTGTCGTCCGCCCCGCGAGGCTTGGCCCCTCGCGAGGGTGTTGAGCTTGAGCTGATGAAGCTGGGCTGCACTGGGCCCCCACTTGAGCCACGCCGCAGGCGCAGGCAGGCAAGTCTGGGGACCCCCGTTCCCAGAACACCGACAGTAGCCCCCGGGCCCAAGGCGCGCCCGGACTTGGCTTAGCAGAGAAGCGAAGGGGCTAGCGCGAAGCGCCATGGGCCCCAATAGCCTGCGGTCTTGGGCGCCGTGTGGCGATTGATTGGACGTGGGCATCTCCGCTTCCCCACGACGCCTCGGCAACCACATGACTTGACAAGTCCCTGCATGCAAAAATGGGTCATGATTACCTGCGATCGTGTTGGTCGTCGGTTGGCCTTCTCCGGCTATAACTATGGAACGGCGCGAGTCCTTCCAGTCCATCCCCTCCTGCTACTCCTTTTCTTCTTCTTCCCCGCCCTTGCTCCATGTTACGCCAATGGCGCCTATCCACCGGTTTTCCGCAGAAGAGAAGGGAAAGGCCCCCCAAGAGGGTCCCGACCCGCTTCCGCCGAAGAAACGGCCAGCCCCCTACCTTCGAGATGACGGTGCTCGGCAGGAGGCGTCGAGGCCCTCGTACGAGCGGCCGCCGCCTGGGTTCCCGCTGCCCTTGTACGCCCAAATCGAGGGCCCTGGAGAAGAGGGCGTCGAGCAACACTGACGGCGCCGCCACCGACACCGGCAAGTCACGGTGGTGCGCGTTGTTCCTCCTGGAGTCCACGCCGAGGGCTCCTCTCACAAGCTTGTGCTTCACGCCGCCATGCCTCCTCGATCTTGGATTTGCCTTCCTTCCTCCTTCGCCTTCGAGATCCCGCCGAGGGGGCCTCGGGAGCTCTGGCTGCAGCACGCCAACTGCAGCACCCCCGCGACCCGGGCGGAGGTCGAGGTCGTTACCTTGGGCAAGGTCTTCCTGAACCGTGGCTGGGGCGAGATCACCCGGGTCTGCCGGACAGGGGGCGCCCTCGTAATCCATCTCGAATACAATGGCGCCGCCTTGCTGTTCTTCAAGGTCTTCGACGCGGAAGGACGCTGGCTGGAATGCTGCCCCAAGGAAGGCGGTCGGAGCATCGGCGTGGCGAGGACCAGGCCTGCCAACTGCTTCCCCGGCAGCTCCTCAGGCAACAGCGGAGGAACCGGAGGGTCCAGCGACTCCGCCAATCTTCGCGTGACTCCGGAGATGAGCGACGACAGCTACGAGCCCCCGAGCTCGCGTCGCGCTCGGAGCAGGGCGGGTGCTTCAGGCCATCGGCGCTGCTGATCTGGATGGGGTTGGCGCCGGCGCCTGATGGCCCACTGTTGATGATGGCGTCTCCTACAGAGGCGCGCGTAGTTATCGTTCCTCAGCACCTTTCCTGGGCGTGATGCCGCCAGCTCCGCGGGCTCAGGAGGTGGAGCCGCCCAGCGCGACCCTGCCACAAGCGATGGCGCCGCCGGAAAGTGATCCCTTCGCGGCTTCTATCCTGTTTTAATTCCTGCAACAAGCACCATGCCTCCTGGAGGCGTTTAAACTTGTGTTTGGCATTGTGAAACAATCTATGACTTGTACTATTTGCTTTTGAATTCCTTAGGATTTGGGTTTTCCCTCCTATTTGCTTGTGTTCTACGTCGGCAGAGCCCGGCCCCGCGCATACCTCAGCCGCCATTAGCCCTGACCGGAAACCAGGGCGGGACCAAGGAGTGAGGGGCTACATGGCAAGTTAGGCTCCTGAGTCGCGATGCTCAGGAGTCCCCCTTGACGCACGAACAGTAAGTAGGGAAGGCAGGCATAGGAGTGGATTTGTCGTTCTACGCCGGCAGGCCCCGGCCCCGCACATACCTCAGCCGCCGTTAGCCCCGACCGGAAACCAGGACGGGACTAAGGAGTGAGGGGGCTACGTGACCAGTTAGGCTCCTGATTCGCAATGCTCAGGAGTCCCCCTTGACGTTCAAATGAGTTTTCATACCTTGGCTCCGCTCGGGGAGGGGCGCGCAACAACCAGGTCCGAGGGACCTGGCTGGGTGGCGTGCGCTCGGGCGTGGCCCGGCGTGGCCCCCGTGTCCAGCCCCCTCGCGCGGCACTCCCGAGGGGAGGTGTTGCGACGATGCCAGACACTAAGCTCTGGGTTCCCTGAGGTTGGTACGACCGGGGCCGCCCTCGGTTGTTTATCACCAGCGCGGAGCATAGTGCTTTCGTATGTGTACGGGCATAGCCGCTCCTCGGTAGTGTCGTCAGCCAGCACGGAGCATGGTGCTTCCACTGGTGCGTGGGAGGGGGGATCCCCTCCGGGAGGAGCCCTCGAGGCGTGTACAGCCCTGCCCTGACACGTGGCCGGCACGATAGGGCTAGGAGAGGTGTATCTGGGCACCCGTGAGCCAGCGCGGGACTCACGAGGCCCTACCTCAAGGTGGGTTGCGCCTAGCTCTGGGCCTTTATCAATGCTGTGTTCCTGCAAGGTTGTTAGAATACAAATGCTCTACGTCCTCAGGTCAAGGCCCTCGAACGAGCTCAGCCGCCGCTGGTATGACAGGTCGCGATGCCGTGGGTCAAGGCCAGGGGGTGAGGGCTGGAGAGCCAGTAAGAGCCCATGAGTCGCGCTGCTCAGGCACCCCCTTTTAACGTGCAAGCGCTTTGCATGAGGGTGGAGAGGTCCACGATAAGCATCAGATGGTAACCATGGGAATCAGGTTAAGCGCGGAGGAGCAAATCCACTTAGATAGATGCAGAAAAAGCAAACGCCACTGGGTCAGGCCCGAGCAGCTTGGGGATAATGCAACCCGAGGGGCGCCCCCAACAAGGTAGGTAAAGAGCATAAGCAAAACGGATACATGCCGCAGGCACGGACCCACGCGACCTGGGAATGATGTAGCCCTGTGGGCGCTCCCAGTTGAAGATGGAACTTTGAAAGATGTCACATGATACCATTGAAGATGAAGGGATGCTGCAGTAGCGGACGACGTGTGGCGAGGAAGCCGATCCTCACGAGCTCCTGGGACCAGGAGCCTCGGGAGGCTCCGGGGGTACAGGTGGGTCTTTGAGGGCCATCTCCATCTCCGCCAGGACCACACGATGCCTGGCCTCCTGAGCCTCCAGAATGCTCCTCAGCGGCGCAGATGAGTGGCGACCGCGTTCGACAGGCCAAAAGGCATGCGAACGTAGCTGTGAGGTGGACCCTCGCAACGTCCCACGCGCGAGGGCCAGAGGCGCTCCTGAGATGCGGCTCGATTGATCCCTAGCACGTCGAGGCAGATGCGCAGCCCGTCGTCCTCGCCTGGATGGGGGGCTGCAGCGGGTAGGCGGCGGCTGCCACGCATGACTCTCGACTCCTATAGCTCCTGAGTGTTTCTTGCGACGAACTCCTGAGGATTCGACCTTCCTTGCCTCATACCTTCCCGAGGGAAACGCGCCTTGAAGCACGCCTCCAAGTGGTGCCCGAGCGCCTCCCTCGTGACCTTGGCAAAGTCGGTGGCTCTCTAAGAGAGAGCCCCCAAGCCCTGCCCGAGGAGGGTGCCGGGCATGCCTTCCTATGCGACAGAGGGTGGCGCCCCCTGAACGGGCAAGGATTCTAATGCAACGCCTCCAGAGGTGCCTGCCTCCTGAGGGTTCGTGCCAGGTGAAGTCTTCTTCTTGTTGGGGACCGCCTTGGGAAGTCTCCCGCTCCTATGATCTGGGTCTTCGATCGCCACAGCTTGGAAGGCACGCTCAAGAGAACACACTGCATCCCTTTTCTCACAAGGTACTATGATGACTCCACCGCTTCCTGGCATCTTGAGGACATTGTAGCCGTGATGAGTCACTGCCATGAACTTGGCCAGGGATGGGTACTCGAGGATGGCATTGTATGGCAGGAGAATGTGGGCAACGTCAAAGTTAATGAGCTCGGTGCGGTAGTTGTTGCGCTGCCCAAAGGTGACTGGAAGGCGAACCTGCCCTATCGGAACGGTGGAACCATCAGTGACTCCTGAGAAAGGCTTGGTTGGCTGAAGTTGATCATATGGCACTTGGAGATTGTTGAATGTCTCGACGGACAGGACGTTGAGTCCTACCCCGACATCGATGAGGGTCCTGGTGACCTGCACATTGCTGATGACTGGGGAACAAAGCATCGGGAGGACTCCGGCCGTTGCTGCGCACTTGAGCTGATCCGTTGAGCTGAACATGATAGCACACGCAGACCACCTGAGAGGGCGTGTGGCATCAAGCTTGGGGTGGACTACATTCACCTCGCGAGCAAACTGCTTGAAGATGCGCTGTGAGACTGGGGCTTGGGCGCCGCCCAGGATGCAAGCGATTGCGCGCGGCTCCTGGAAGCCCCCAGCCCCTTTTGTCCTGATGCTGGTCTTCATTCCTCCTTGGTGGTGGTGCCATAGGAGTGAGGCCTGTGTTGTTGTGCGGGCGATCCTCACGAGGCTGATCCCTCCAACCTCCCTCGCGAGGCTGGTCCTGCCAACAATCCTCATGAGGTCGGTCACGCCACCCTTGGCGAGGGCCACGGTCTTCCCATCATCCTCCACCCCTTCCTCCTCGGCCATAGCCCCGATCGTTGCGCTCGGGGTGTCGGCCAAATACGCCCATCTCGCACGGCCATGAGCTCTTGACATTCGTTAGTGTTGTGGGTGTGGAGGTCATGGTACACGTAGTACCAGCTGCCTTGGATGACTCAGGCTGATCCCTGCCTCGCTTGGTGTCTGGCTCCGCTGCGAGCACAACAGCCCCCTTGCGCTTCCCATCCTTGACCTTGGGCTTCTTCTCTTCTGGATCGGCAGCCGGAAGCTCGAGGAGGGAGAGGCGCACTTCCTCAGCCCTGGCCCACTTGGTTGCCAAGTTGAACGGCTCTAGGGATGTGCACAGGTCTTCATGGATCGCTAGCTCCTCTTTCATCTTGATGTCACGCACACCATCGGAGAGGGATGAGATGATGGCTTCCTCAGTCACCCTGGGGATCTTGAGGCGAGCATTGTTGAAGCGCTGGATGTACTTATGCAGGGTCTCTCTGGGCTGTTGCTTGATGTGGCGCAGGTCTCTCATGGCCGGGGTTCGGTCGTAAGTGCCCGGGAAGCTGGCGATGAAGCGAGTGCGCATCTCGTCCCAGGAGGAGATCATGCCAGGAGCCAGGTTCAGGAGCTAGGTGCGGGCACCATCCTTGAGCGCCATGGGAAACCAATTCGCCATGACCTTTTCGTCCCCGTTGGTGGCTTCGATGCCCAGCTCGTAGTGCTGCAGGAACTCCGTGGGGTCTGCAGTGCCGAGCGAGGGGGCAGGTCAGGATTGAACTTGCCCAGCCATGCAACACTACGTAGCTCGGGGGTGAAGGCGTGGCAGCCTGTGGTGGCCACCGGAGGCCTATGCTGGTGCTGGGCTTGCTCATTGAAATTCTCACGCGTCGCCGCTTGTAGCAGCGCGGGGTCTTGACGCGGTGGTGCAGGGATGCGGTCATGGCGCACCAGTGCTGGGAGCATGCTAGCACCTTCTTGGGGACGAGGGATTTCTTGGCAGCTCCTTTCTTGTCGCGCAGGCGCTAGACGTGGTGGGTCCCGTCTAGGGGCCGCACTCCTTGGAGCCAGGGCGCCTTCTTGGTGAGGAGGCGGCGGACGCACCTCTTGGTCCACGCCTCCTGCACAGGATGGAGGGCGAGGCGACAAGAGGGACGTCATAGGAGAGCCCCCTGCGGCGCTGACGAGCTCGGTGATGCGAGCGAGCCAGTCCTCGTAGAGGTCATCGACGGGATGGTAGTGCAGGAGCTCACGCGCCAAGAGCAGCGCGGCGTGCGCGTTCGTGGGGCCGCGACGGGTGTGGGATGACGGACCGGCTGGAGTCAGCGACGGTGTGGCGGTGCGGCCTTCCCGCAGCACCGAAGGATGGAGGGATGAGGCCTGCTGCTCGTTCCCCGCCAGGCCGGTGGCGACGTTGACGGCAGGCGACGGGGAACGACGGGGGCGATCGCCGACGGGCGCCGTCTGGGCGACGCGGGAGGCGAGAGCAGCCCGACGCTCGGCGCGAGCCCGACGAGCGTCAGCCATGGACACGACGGAAGATCACACGCGAACAACGGAAGAAAGATTCTGGCGCACCCCTACCTGGCGCGCCAAATGTCGGATTTCGGGTTCCGGCAGACCCTTGAGGTTCGATCTCTGGGGTGCGCACGAAGATCTTTCCCCTACCAACTCGCGTCTCGAAGCCTCACAAGGAATCTACGCTAGAAAGAAGAACACACAAGGGACACGAGATTTATACTGGTTCAGGCCACCATTGTGGTGTAATACCCTACTCCAGTGTGTGGTGTGGTGGATTTCCTCAGGGGCTGATGATGAACGATACAAGGAGAGAACAACCTCGCGAGGGACTGTTCTTGAGCTGGTGCGATGAACTGCTTGGGTGAGTTCAGTCGCCTCTCTCTAGTCTATGCGCAATCTGGATCTGATTAGATACCTCTACTGTGGTGGCTAGCCCTATTTATAGGGGAAGGCCCTGGGCCTCTTCCCAAATAATGAGCGGGAAGGGCGCCAACAATTGACCATTTTGAAGGGGAACATCTAGTACATTTATCCTGACTAAAGTTCGTCTTCGGCTGCCAAAGGCTCTGACGATGACGCCGTCCTGGGATCCACGATGACCTCCATCCTGCCGTTCTGCTGGTCTTGGTCTTGTTGCATCGAAACGGTAACCTTTGCTTGATGCCTTGGCCTGTGCTTGCCCCCTTTGCACCGAAGGGAAAACAAGGACACTACGCAGGCCGGCGCCCGCCTGGCGCCCGCCTGGTCTCGATCGTCATGGCTTGCGTCACGGGCTCCTTGTGAGGTGCCCTTGCCTTGATCTCTCCGCCTCCTCGCGAGCCTGCCTGATGAGGCTGCTCCTAAGGAAGCTTCCTGTCGTCCGCCCCGTGAGGCTTAGCTCCTCGCGAGGGTCTTGATCTTGAGCTGATGAAGCTGGGCTGCACTGGGCTCCCACTTGAGCCATGCCGCAGGTCGTGGGCAGGCAAGGCTGGGGACCCCCGTTCCCAGAACGCCGACACATATACGAGTCGTTCTACCTCTATAGTTAGGCCTCTGCCTACCCCTCCCCCACCCCTCCCCCCACACACACCGATACATCGAGCGCTCTAGTCATGTCTCCCTGCCACACACAAACTTGACATGTGCCCTCTAACGTTCCGGTAGGCCAGTCACCCTATATATTTGACTTGCACACACACACACACAATTTCGATGGCTCTCTTCATCGATCTTGCACCCACCCACTTGATCCTCTCTTCGACTCTTATCGATAGCTATGACCTCTCCCTCTCTTCTTGTGGATTGCTCG
>NC_041391.1:472387463-472511224 GCF_002162155.2 Triticum dicoccoides | reverse complement strand
CTCAGGAACGTGGTTTGTATCTCTCACACACCCACGTAGGTGGGGCACGTGCATGAAGAGAAGAGGTGCATGCACGGCGCACGTACTCCCGTCTCTTTCCCAACCACACCCGCGCGGGTACACGGTGGAGCTCATTTCTGTACGAAAAAGGCAGCCCACATGGTAATTTGGCACATGTACTGGTTGTCCACTTGGTGGAGGGAGGATCGTCTACCACGGGTCAACAAACAAATTGCGACTTGACACGTTTTGTTAAATTAAAAAAAGAGGCAAACCATGTAGGGCCTACCTTAGAGGCATGGCTCTATACATTGGAGTACTTTTGATGTGTCTCGTCAACTCGAAGAATGAGGAGAAGCTTGCTTAGTACGCCGTTTCCCCTACCCACGGGCGCGGTGGCTCGCAGGATGAGGTGAAGCTTGCTCCACCTTACGTCCGCTCCCTCGTCCATGCGCGTGGTGGCTCGTAGGATGAGGAGAAAAAATTACTACTCCCTTCGTTTACTCCTTTTCCCTACTACCTTGGTTATAGAGATTATATCATATTGCTTGGAACATATATGTCCTTTAGTAGATTTCAATATGAACTACTAGTACATACTCCAAACACTGATTTATATAGACGTATTTTAGAGTGTAGATTCACTCATTTTTCTTCGTATGTAGCAGTCTCCCTTGCCCCTCGACCCTCGCCCACGTGGTGGACGTGCAGCAATTCATTCGGTCTCATATAGCCAGAACGATATATACCGCACTACCATTATTGCTCCACTTCCCGAAGAGGCGAAGAGCCTATCGCAAGGTCAATATTTTGGAGATGCCAAGCCCAAGGTTATAGGAGAACGAGTAGTAGGTGCCGCGTCATTTATAAACAAAGTTTTTTTTCTTCAGTGGCACGTACGCAATATGATAGGTTCATATCAGTGGCACGTACGCAATATACATAGTCAGGACGGGCCAGCCTACACGGTTGCTTGCTGGGGTTGCTCTCTTCACACTCTCTCGCACAAAACGACTGTGGCCACATCTCTAACATCCCGGCGGATCACGTCCGCTGGGGGAAGGGGTGGATGCTTAGTGTAGATGTGGTCGCCGTCGCCGACGGTGAAAACCCACTGTCGGCACGTCCTAATCAGGGGTCCCCGCCGTTCTTTCTCACAAAGCCGGTGAGGTTGCCTTCGTCCCTTGCTCACTACCGTGATGTGGGCAGTTGCCGCCTCCCGCCGCCCTCCTCAAGGTTGAGCTACGTCCCTCAGGTACAACTCCCTTTACAGCCGGCTTGCACCACTTCTCCAGCTTCCCACATCACTCCCTGTGGATATTTCTCTACTTCTTTGCCCCGCACATACCTCTACTGGCTTCTACGTACTGTATTTGTGATGAGTTTATGCCTCATCAACTAGTACCAGTAATCTTATTCTAATCACGCTTCTTCAATTTCTTTGCCACAGGGATGCTCATCTCGATTTTGGTGAAACCGCACAAAATGATCCGATGGTCAAAAGGTTGCAAACTTCATTTATTAGGAAGCTTGAACGTTGCCAGCAAATTGAAGCCTGGTCAGGGTTCACGGTTCAAGGGCTAGGGACTGCATGGATCGTTTTTTTTCTTTAGCTGCCTCTGTTCCAAAATAAGTGTCAACTTTAGTAGTAGTACAACTTTGTACTAAACTTTGCACAAAGTTGAGACACTTATTTTGGAACGGAGGGAGTACATGTTTGCTATGATCTGTCAATCATTGAGATACAATAGTGTGCATGTTAGTCTCCTTTGTATTTGATGAAATTTTGCATTGGGCAACCTTGGACGCAAGATACATGTAACAGAAGCTGGAAGCTCCATAGCATTGTACAAATGTATCTCGCTGATAAATTACAGTACGTACTATACTAGTACTTCCTCCATTCCTAAATATAAGTCTTTGTAGAGATTTCACCATGAACCACATGCGGGTGTATATAGATGCATTTTAAGTGTAGATTCATTCATTTTGTTCCGTATGTAGTTCACCTAGTGGAATCTCTATAAAGACTTATCTACTCACTACTAGGAATTCTCTATCCTCTCCTTGAGCCACATCATCAAAATTAATGTAGCCGTTAGATGAACTAAATCAGTCCATAATAGCTGTCTGATCTAGACGTTGAGAGGCTCTGCACTAAGCCACATGCAAGCATGCAGAAATACCATGCCATGCATGTGAGTGGGTTTTAAATCACATCAACATGTCTGCAGGCAAGCATGCACCGGTAGCATGCATGTAATTGAGCTTTTAAGTCCCATTAAGATGTCAAAAATAAAAATATAATCCCATTATGCAGTAGGAGTTGGCTGATCTTTTTTCATTACGTAGATCTAAATGATGATGGGAGTTTATTTAGTTTGGCTACCACATTTGTCATGCGGTTATAGAGTTTTTTTTAGTTCTATGAAATCAATAATTTTGCGCAGAGAGATATATGGCTGTTCCACGGCAGCGTGCGGGGACTCATCTAGTAATATTTAGGAACAGAGGGAGTACTATGTAAAGAGTTAGGTGTCGCACGGTGATAGTGTGAGGTGGGCCATGTAATCACTGAGCCTGTGTGTTTTCACTGCTCTTGCACTCCTCCGCTGTAAGAATGGAGAAAATTGTAATCTAGTAGTACCTCCTTTCGCCAAAAGCGTGGGACATCTAGCAGTCCTACCACCTCAGTAATAAAGACCAATGAGCCGTCAAATCACATAGACCCAGCAGTAAGTTGGACGGACGAAGTAACCATCACTCTTGCACCAGTGAGAGGTCGCGTCCACTCTGCCCGGGCATGAATGCGGCACCAATTCTTTGGAGCAGTGCTGACCGTTTCAGGCGGGAAGCGCGCACGGGCGATGGAGGGGCTTTGGGTGGGCCAGGCTGGTCAGGAGCGGGCCTGGCAGCTATCCGCATGCCCCTACCGGACACACCGAGAAATGAGAGGACGCACCGACTCTCGCGGCTAAAATCATACACTACACACCATCTCTCAGTAGGAGCAGGTCGATCTGCCGCTCTCTCTAACACACATGCTGTTAAACACACACACACACACACGCACGCACACGCACGCACCTTGGTACCGTTGCATCTTCTAATGTGACTTATTACACCTAGATGGAGGGAGTAGTAAGTATACGAGATACGGTGGCACACTGACTTAAGTTGAATACAAGTGCCCAAAATTTGTGTGCATGTTATAATAAGGATTCACTTAAAATAGTACGTGAGCGAACGGAGGGATCAATTGGATAGTGTTCTCGAGCAGTAGCGAGATGTGTGAGGTAAGATACACCGCTGGTGCTTCTAATTTTTCTTATTAATTTGTTTGTTTCACCCTCGGACTGGTGGGACCCAATGTACTATGTGGAGAGAGGTAAGGTGACTAAGGCTGCATTATTTCTACACCATTGTGGATAGTCCAACCACCAAAGCCACATGACACGATTATGATTGAAATCCCAATGACTCCCAAACACAGAAAAAACACGGCATACTTGTCACACGAATCCAGGAATGTATAAAAGGTTATTTTCCTCTCGTTGAACATAACGGGAGGGTTGTGTAGGTGGTTAGCCTGTTCGCTCATCAAACTTGAGGTTTTGGGTTCGATAACTACAGTTGAGCATCATTTGTGCCAGGAGGATTCCTTGACTGGTCAAAATGGATGGATACAGAACTATATGATCTCGTAGTGACCGTATAATCACCTCATCATGTATAAGCTGCAGCCTCGGCCCTTATTTTCTAGGGTTTGCATGCTTCACACACTCTCTCTCTAGTATATATATACACGCTGGAGCCTCGGCGCTTGTAGTTGCTCTCTTCACACTCTCTCTCCCTCTCCAGATCTAAACAAGACTTCGTTGGCCTCTCTCTCCCCTCACTGCTGCTCAAAGAGCCGGCAGGATCTGTCTGCCAGGAAGGGAAGGAGGCTTAACACCATCGCCGTCGGCGAGGGAGGGAATCCACTACCGGCGCAGCTGTTCACTTTCACCCAGCGGCGGCACGGGAGGGCCTCCGACCCCTTCTTCTTCGCCGCCATCTTGTCTCCCACCAAACCACTCCCCAAGAACCTTAAGGTATAATTTACTTACTCCACATGCATTGCTCTAGCTGCATGTATACCATGAATCTAGGACGTGGTTCAAAGAGGAAAGGAGTGGGGGAAAGTAGTGGGAAAAGTTGTATATAGCATGAATCCAGGACGTGGTTCAAAGAGGAAATGAAGGGGGAAAGTTGTATAGCATGAATCTAGGATGTGGTTCAAAGAGGAAAGGAACGGGGGGAAAGTAGTGGGGAAAGTTGTATCGCATAAATCTAGGACGTGGTTCAAAGAGGAAAGGAAGGGGCGAAAGTACTAGTACAGACTGGCTATCTAGCACCTACGTTGGTCGAAAAGGGAAAACAATGACAAACACAGTCGCACATCTGTAACAAACTGATCTTTTGTTTTGGGGGACAAGGCTGTAGAGTTTGAGCAGGACTAGATTTGCTGCGCTCACATAGGGAAAGGTGTCTAAAGATAACAAAACTAGGACCAACACAAATATGCTCCTTGGTTGTTTTGTTCTTTGTTGCAACAGACTGTGCATGACCATAGTACATCGGTAGATGCACATGGTGCTGGTGCGTCCAATGTCCCGTGCAACTCATTAGCTGTTGTTAATCTAAGGCCATGTTTGGTTAAAAACTCCCTAGTCCCTACCTGCTTGGTTCCAGGGACTAAACATGGACTAGAGGTTATTAAATGACATGCTAAAAGACCATGTTACCCCTAGTAATGAACTAATAGAGACAAGGTGCGATGCGTGGCAGGGGCAACTGTTGGAGAAAGTCCCAAAAATATTCCCTCAGTGTCTTCTTTCTTTAGTACCAAATGCCCACTTTTAGTCCCTAAAAGTCCCTCCTGTTTGGTTTAGATGGGACTGACACAGAGTTTTTTTAGTTCCTACACCAAAATGTCCCTGTAAACAAACACCCTCTAATAATGCCGCTGGAAAATTGATGCAATGCCACAGTTAAAAGCAAATTACATGTTTAACGAATTTTATTGTTAATATAATCTATATGTTAATATTAATCAATGCCACCGTTTGAGAAATGCTACTGTCTTCCTTTCTTTCCCATTTAGATAAGGTAGATGCTTATTTTTGTTGGCTTCTGTGTCATCCACCGTTATTGACCACTAATTGTTTCCTTTGCACCTTTGTGTAAACAGGGTTATCTACTTCACCTCGTTATGGACCTTTTTTTGCACTACACAAAACACTTTTGTTCTAAGAGTTTGTGGAGTTCAACCAAAATGTCACACCGACAACGTTGCTTGATCTTAGTGGAACTGCACAAGAGGAGATCTTACTTCCTATCCGTATTGGCAAATTTGGTTCAGATCTTCTTCTTGTGAGTTGTTTGAATTCCGCATCTTGAGAGGTCAGTACTAGCCTTCTTTCACATGATTCTGCAGTGTGCTTCCATATGTTGTGCTACTTGTACGATAATGTTGCTTGATTTTAGTGAACTGCACAAATGGAGACAAGACTTCCAATCTGTATGTGCACCGTAATATCCCATTGAGGTAAGATAAGGATACTTCACAACTGTTGGCCTCTATTTTGCCACTTTCATCAGAAAATTAAGTTTAATACTATACTTGTGCTCCCTAATTGACATGCCAAATCTTACATTGAAGGTGAATCTTGTCTGTTATTGAACCAAGTGATGAGGGGGAAGGACAAGCGGAAGAAAAACAAAAATCAACTCCTGGTGCTGTAATGAAGCACTGGAACTGTGATGACACAAGTAATGATATAGTTTTGCATCTTAATTTATTGCTATGGCTGGAACGAGCAATTGTTTTGCCACTGATTTGATGCCACTCTTAATGTAATACGTAATTATCTCTACTTGCGCAAACAGGGATCTTCTTTGAAGATACCATATATTTTAGTGGAACTACACAGGAAGATGTTGGAAACATTAAACTAATCAAGGAGTATATAGTAAGCATGGCCACCACCGTAGATAGCAATAGATGGTTCTAGAGAAGTGCTTCATCTGTATGCTCTACACAATAAGCCTCCTGACAAAGGTTGGTACTCGCCCACTGATTTCATCCATATGATTGAGCTTTGTCATCTCTATTGTTGTTGTGCTACTGTTTAGATACTGTCATGAAAAAGTGGTACTGTCCTTGAGAAGTGCTTCATCTGTGATGTTTTAAATATTTCCTTACCTTTTTTCGAGCAAACAGGGATGCTAGCATTTAGTAGTCCTCTTGTCTTTGCACAACGGGATCATCTTCCTCTGAAGAAGAATATGGAGCACGTGAAGTGACTAGTTCTGATTATGCCAGGATAAAGAACCCCTGTCTATCTCCTCATCAGAAGGAGCAGTTGAAGGATGGTTACATTACTTCCCACAAGACCAAACTAACTCCAGCTCAGAAGGACTGACAAATCTCCATTTTTTTGTTGTGATGCGCAAGTACAATGTTGTTATAGGATTCTTTCTGGTGAGTTCCATTTTTCTAAAAGTGTGTTCTACATGGACTATGTAGGTGCCTGTTTAAACTGTCAATTCATAGTACGGTTTGCTTTATACTAATCACTTTTTTATATTTGTGCAAACAGGGGTGCTCAGCTTGATGTCAATGGGAACCGCACAAAATGTTCATGAATACATCGAATCATTCATTTCCACCACAAGAAACGAGGTGCCAGTAAGCTCAAGGCGTTGCCCTTTTCGGAAAAAAAAGTTCAAGGCATTGCAACATATAAGGGCAAAATCATACAAGCTACGCGCGAATTTGGTTGATTTTGGTGGAGCTGCACAAAAAGAACAGCTGGTTTATTTAGCACGAGGTGCCATGTCAATGTCCGAACTGATGGCAAACCCTGCCCATTCCACAATCGTACGCATTTGATATTTTGGATTGGGACAACCTTGTCAAATTTTGCTCATTGATTTTAGCAAGACATGTGTTTGATATTTTCGAATGGGACTCCCTTTGCTGTCAGCAGCGTCGATCAATTTTTTCCTTTATTCTTTAGTTGTGAAGTAAATATTGCCTCTGACATGTGAGTCGCTGAGATGCATAATCATAGATTGTTTTGAATGTTCTCTATAAATTGCCAGCCCTGTGTGTTTGATTGCAATGTACAGAAACGCTAAAAAGCTGCTCAAACTCTTTGTACTCCTTCTGTTCCTTTTTACTTCGCACATTGTGAAAGTGCATACTTTTTTGTATAAGATTGGTCAAAGTAGAGATACTTTGACTGCAGCCAAAGCTTGTATGCAGACTAGAACGGACCTGAGGGAGTACATGTGAAACTGCTGCAAACGAGGTGATCACCCTGGGAATAATGCTAGTACGTATTGTTTTGCATGTTCATCCAATGCCAGTGATACAGGAATTCAAACTAGTCGAAATAAATTCATTCATACTCGGTCAGATTTCATATAAACATGCCGGATTTCATTACATTTCATACATTCTTCAACTAAAAAGGGGTGCGCTGGAGGTATCATTAATTAACCGAAGCTACCCACCTGTGTCCCGCTGAGCCGAACAGAAGCTTCAGTGACTTAACTGCAGGTGTAGTTGCGTAACTGACATGTGGCCTGTTGGGCCCATGTGTCAGTCAGCCAACTGCACTAGCAGTTAAATAGAAGCAGCATTCTTCTCCAGCGCAGCTCTCCAACTCCACGTCACCGCCAAGAAGCTAACCGACCGTCAATGGTCAACCCGCCTAGCTTGGCTTCAACCAGAGGGTAGCAGCGGTGGCCTTACTTGGACCCAAGCGGCGGCGAACTACCGTGTTCTACTCTTCCTTGTTTTCTGTGTGGTGCGGCCTCGTTGGCAGCGGGGCGGGGCCTCGGCGGAGCCGGCGATGTCCTCTGTCTCGTTGCAGGCGGGTGGCGCCTTGGCGGAGCGATGGAAATCCTCCCCCTTGTTGCCGGCAGGGTGGGGCCTCGGCTGAGCCGGCGATGTCCTCTGCCTCGTTGCTGGCGGGGCAGGGACTCGGCGGAGCTGGCGGTGTCCTCTTCCTCATTGTTGGCGCCACGGGGCCTCGGCGGAGCAGGGCCTCGTTGACGCCAGTGGAGCTGGGACTCGTCGGAGCCGGCATTGTCATCTGCCTCGTCCTCGGTCTCGCCAAACAGCGCCTCGCCTGCTTCATCGCCCTCTTTGTAGGCGGCCGCAGCCTCCGCCACCCGCATGCGGTAGCGCTAGCGCTCGAGGCAGCCCTTGCGGGCGGAGCGGTACGAGTCGAGCAGCGACTCTTGCTCCGCCCGCTCCGCGGCGATCTGCTCCTCCGCCTGCAGGTGCTTCTGGAGGAGATGGTGGTTGTAGGCGGCATCGGCCTGCGCCTCCCAGAACTGCTTCTCACGCATCTGCCTCACCGTGTCCATATATTGGGCACATGCCTCGCCGATGGTTATGGTGCAATGCACCGGCGAGGATGGCATGGAGGAGGGGGTTGGCACCGGATCATCGACTACCATGTTCTCCATTGGGACGTCACCGTTCACCGGCTGCCTGCCGGCCAGCCGGTCGGCAGCAATGGCTGCCATCTCCTTGTGGTCCGTCGTCCGCCCGTTCCGAAGAGCACTGGACCGCTACGACGCCATAGTGGGCAGTAGTGGTGTGGACAGGAGAAAGGGAACGGATGCGGATGACTGCGGCTATGGCCGGCGCAGCAGTTTATATAGCAATGGTGGGTGGCGAAGGGACAAACGTGTGATGCCGGAGTAGCCGCCTCGGCAACCGCGTATCATTAATGTGGGCGGCAGATGGATGAACGGACGACACTTGTGTCGTTTGAAGGCGGAGCAATCGCCTGCATCGGGAAGCGGGGCGGGTGGCGCCTACTGTTTCGGACGAAAAGCGCACGCGGGCGAGGAGATGACTTTACTTGGAGAGGATGAGAATGGGGACCCACCAGGGCCATAGCCTCACGTACGCAAGTGCCTCCTTATTATATATATATATATATATGTGTGTGTGTGTGTGTGTGTGTGTGTGTGTGTGTGTGTGTGTATATGTATATATATATATATATATAACTATAGTTTATTTTGCTTCCTCCTGGTTTCCTGACATCACGGTCCCACACCATTATCAACCTATGTACTCCCTCCTTTCCGGTTTATAGGGCTTATGTCAAAATTTTAGTTTTTCCATTTTATAAGGATCAATTTGGTTGTTTTCCATCACATGTTCAGATTCCAAGGTGCATTAAATCATTGCATGCAAGTATTAAGAGAAAATTGACCAATGCATTTACTTTATGCATGCATGCATTGCAATTAATATATTGATAAACATAATTTTTTGAGGATAACAAGAGCATTCATTAGGTGCTTTTACAAAACTACAAAAAGTATTCCACCACTCGCCATCTACCTTGATTGGTGAGATTTTTGAATTGAGCACTATAAACCAGAAAGGAGGGAGTAGTCAATAAATAAGAGAATTGCACAAGAAGCGGCCGACAGCTGAGACCAAGCAGCTCGAGCAGTATTTGTGTTTTTGAGGTGTGTGCATTGCAGAGTTTTTCGATCTTTAGCCCAGATATTAATTTTTCTCCTCTGAACAACAACGAAAACATCGCTGCAGGTATTAACTTGGCAGGATGTGGCCCGTCTAGCCCAGGCCAGATATCCAGCCCAGATATTATTTTTTTCAAGTTGAAAATGGCTAGCCCAGCTATACTTTTTTTGGGAATACCCAGGCAAGGTCAAGTTGTTATTCTCTGCCCCGCTGGGCTGCAAATCTTTCCTAGGAGGGATGCATTATGCTTAACAAGAAAATGGGCTTTAAGAAATAATAAATGGGATGTAATTATAAAAACTGGGCAGTAACTATAAAAAATGCACCAAACACGTAATTACTTTATAAAATATTATTTTTCAATATTGAAAATTTTAATTTCATTAATTGTTGCGAGCGCAATGTTTCCTTGGATTTTTACGTAATATAAATTTATATTGAAATTGTATTTAATCTGACTAGAAATTTTGGGATAAACATATTTCGGATCCCATCAAAATGTGGGAAATTTTATTGAATTCTATTTTGAATGGTTGGTTGAAATGGGTTGTACTTTTAACAAACTGTAAATGGGTTGTAGTAAATTCCATTAGAATTCAAAAATGGGTTGCACATTCTTACAAATCTCAAATGGGCTATAAGTTCTCTGCCACACACTTCTGGCCTTACTAAGTTGACGTGTCCCCTAAAAAAAGAAAGTTGACGCGTATGCAAGGCTTTGTCAACTTATAGTCAACACACGGTTCTAGAAGCAGTGGCCGTTGGATGTCCATCCAACGGATGTCGTGCTTCTTCTTCAATCTCGGATATTCTAGCTTCACCCGCCCAAAAAATGATTCCTCCCCCTGACATCTGGGGCACACCGTTTCGGAAGCTGGTCTATGGGCCTACTAAGTTGACGTACCAAGCATTATGTCAACTTAGTCAATATAAACGATTCTAGCTGCAGTGACCGTACGATGTCGATCCAACGGCCGTCGTGCTTCTTCAACCTCATGTCTACTTGCTCCAGCCGCCCAAAGCAGCGCCGGTCGTGCCGCCTGCTCCTGCCTCTCGTGGCCGGCTGTGCTGCCACGGAGGCCTCACTGCCCCCTACTACTCCCACCACTGGCCAGGCCATCCCTCCACTCACCCACACCCCCTGTTATTCTGCGGCAACGACAGCGCAGCCGAACAAGTGAACCCTCGTACTCCTCTCCGTGTGTGCATCCACTGCCTCATCTTCCCCGGCTCCACGTCGTCCCCTTCCTAGGCCTCACCGTCATCCACCGCCGTGGTGCTCTCGCCATGGCATGGTCAACGTGGTCAAGGAACGACTTCCATCGGACGTGGACTGTACGTGGAGAGGCTGACAGCTGGGTCCACGGCAGCCGCAAGGAAGTGCCTCCTTATTACGCGCAAAATATTTATTCCTCCACCTAACAGCGGGGACCCACCGGACGACACACCGTATTTCATGAAAAAAATGATTTGCCAACTGACTGCTGGGACCAACCAGCTACATCTTCGCACGCAAGGAAGTGCGTCCGAAAAAAACGATTCGCCCCCCTGATTGCTGGGACCCACCAGCTATGTAACGCCCCGGAACCGATGCGCCAGGTGTCCTCTAGTTATTCGTCGTTGTTGCCTTGTCATTTGCTTGTGTGTTCCATTTTGCCATGTCATCATCTGCATTTCATCTTCATGTTTTTCAAAACTCGCATCCGTTCGGGTCCTCCCGGTTCTCTCCGTTGTTCGTTCTAAGCCCGACCACGCTCGCGCGCGCCCGTCACCCCTTATTCCTTGTTTCGTGAGCGGGATAAAAGGTTCTCGGAATGGACCGAGATTTGCCGAATGGCCTTTCTATATCACCGGTAGACCGCCCGTAAAATTCGTTCCATTTGGAAGAGGTCGTTTGATGCCCCAACGGTTAACCGAGCTAACCAAAAACCCCATTCTCCTTGAAGCCCAACACCTCTTCACACAGCCCACCTAGCCCATCTAAACCCCCTCTATGCTCTCCGCCGTTTGATCATGATCATGTGTGGGCGAAAACCGCTCCCCATTTGGACTCTCCTAGCTTCCCTTAGCTATAAATAGGTATCTCCCCCCGATTTTTCGCAGTCCAAACCCTATCTCCTCCCTCACCGCGCCGGACACGTCCGCCCCGCCGACGGACGCGTCCAGCCGCCTCCCGCATCCAACCCGTCGCCGCCATGTTGCACTCCGCCACCGCGCTCCGCCGCAGCCTGCCAGGCCCATAGCGGGCCCGCACGAGCCCGCGCGCCGCCGCCGCCTAGCGCTCGATCCCGCTCCTTCGCCCCGCCGAGCCCATGCGGCGCCGCCCCGCGCCCGCGAGTCCCCCGCCGTCTTGCGCGCCGCCCGACCCCGCCGCCATGCGCCACGACCTCGCCTCGCCTTGATCGCCGGAGGCCGGCGCCCCGCCGCCGCGCACCTCCCGCGCCGCCATGCTACTCAGCCGTGCCGCCCGGCCATGCCTCCTCGTCACCGTCTGGCCTCGCCCCGGCCAGATCCGGGCAGACGTGCCCCGGATCCGCCGTCCCACGGTCGACTCCGGCCCGCCCGGCTCGCCGGAGCTGCCGTTTCGGCCACCCCGTCGCCGACCTCCCCGAGCTGCACCACCATGACCCAGGTCGACCACATCCATCCAACCAAACGCCTCCGCCCGTCCCCGCACGTCTCCATCCCGTACGTCCTCATCCCGCGTTGACTTTTCGCGGAGGTAAAATTCTTCAGTCCCTTAATTCTTGCATTCTGGTGCTATGTTCATCATGCCATAACTTCTTGTGTGCTGCTCCGTTTTGTGCGTGTAATATATCAAAATGTTCATTGTGAGATGTTCTTCGCTTTGTTACATTGTGGCATGCTTGTTTGTGTACATCTTGATGCCCTAATCTTCGTTGCAAGAGTGCTATATGATGTTAACTGTTGTCTGTTAGCAGAACTTGGTGAATTGTCTTTTTCATTGCATTTTGTGTGTGCATCCTTTGAGCATGATGTCTACATGTGTTAGGAGCATATTCATTCCATTTTTACAGTGGTGCAATCCATGTATTTTTGTGTGCCTTTTGGTGAGTGCATCAAGCTTGTGAAGTAGGGTAATTGTTGTTACTGTTTTGATAGGCTGAATCTGTTATATCATGATACTACATAAACCTGCTGCTACAAGTCATTCTATGCATAATCTGGAGATGTACACTAAGGATGTTTTGTTACACATGCCATGATCTATCTTACCATGCCCTTGGTTGCATTCATAGACTTCTGTAGTCTATTTTAATCATGCTCCAAACTTGCTAAATAATGTTTCTGTCAGCCTGTTAACATTAAGTTCAGTTTTGCCATGAGTTTTGCTAGTGATCCATGCACCCTATGACTATTCTATATCCATGCTTAGCTCCATACATGTGTCTTCTTACTGTTGGTCACCTTGTCATGCCATGTATTACCTATTTGGTGAGTTGTACAAGCTCACCAACATGCCTACTTATCGTTGTTCCTGCCTTGTACTGTTATTCTGAATCTGTCATATCATTTGCCATGTTTGCATGGATGCTACCTTATTTTCGGTTGATCTTTGGAATTAGTTCAGTAAGGGAGTTTTTTTCTTGGACTCTAGTATTAGCATGCCATCTCTATTTTTCCATGATAGCTTTCTGTAACATGTTTTTTGATAGCTCTAAACATTACAACCTGATGTTATTGATGTCATGCTCAATGATTTTCTGCTAAGTCCGTGAAACTGTTATTATTCGCAATCTTGCCATGTCCTTTTTAGCATGTTCTAGTGGTTTCTGGAGATAGCTAAGTGTTCATGTTTTGTTAAGCTTCACCTGTAAATGACTTTCATGCCTTTTGTTTTTATGTTGAGGTGTTGTAGCATATTGTTTTGATGCTTGCTAGATGCCTAGTTGCTGTTTTGGACAGCTTGTCCTTTAAACTTGTTTCATGTGTATGTGTTGAACCATCGCTCCGTATTGAGTGTGCTTTATATGAAACTTGCTTAGAATTGCATGTAGTTTCATATTATCATGTTGCCTCCATGTTTTGAGGGTGTTTGCTTGATGTTTGAATGTATTTTGCATCAACGCCATGTTTGACTTGTTTTGCTCATATCTTCTACGTCGTAGCTCCGAACTAAATGAACTTTATATGTCACCTGACTAGAATCTCGTGTAGATCATCTTGGTGCTTCTTAACTTGCTGTTTAACTACTTGAACATAAGGTTTATTCAGTTCTAGACCAATTTCGAAATTTGCATATGAGGACTTACAAGATTAGTTATATGTTGTTTCCGGCCTCGTTTAAACTTGCTTTGATGTGTTGCTCTTGTATGCATCATTTCTTGCCATGAGTAGCATCATATAGCCTTTGTCATGCATCATACTTGGTTGAGCATCATGCCATGTCTATGTGTTGTGTGTTTACCTTGTTGTTTGCTTCTTTCCGGTTGTGCTCCTTCTCGTTAGTTCCTGTTTCATTGCGATCGTGAGGATTCGTTCGTCTACGCTTGGTTCATCTTTGTGGCTTCATCTTCTTCATGGACTCGTTCTTCTTCCTATCGGGATTTCAGGCAAGATGACCGTCACCCTGGATCTCTGTACTATCATTGCTATGCTAGTTGCTCCGTTCTATCGCTATGCCGTGCTACCTATCTCTTGTTGATCAAGCCTCCCGAACTGCCATGTCAGTCTCTAACCTTTTCACCTTTCCCAGCAAACCATTGCTTGGCTATGTTACCGCTTTGCTCAGCCCTCTTATAGCCTTGTTAGTTGCAGGTGAAGTTAAAGATTGCTCCATGTTGGAACATGTTTATGTTGGGATATCACAATATCTCTTATCTAATTAATGCATCTATATACTTGGTAAAGGGTGGAAGGCTCGGCCTTATGCCTGGTGTTTTGTTCCACTCTTGCCGCCCTAGTTTCCGTCATACCGGTGTCATGTTCCTTGATTTTGCGTTCCTTACGCGGTTGGGTGATTTATGGGACCCCCTTGACAGTTCGCTTTGAATAAAACTCCTCCAGCAAGGCCCAACCTTGGTTTTACCATTTGCCTACCTAAGCCTTTTTCCCTTGGGTTTCCGAAGCCCGAGGGTCATCTTTATTTTAACCCCCCCCCCCGGGCCAGTGCTTCTCTAAGTGTTGGTCCGAACTAGAGCCACTTGCAGCTCCACCTCGAGGAAACTTGAACGTTGGTTTTAGCTGTACGTAGTGCTCATCCAGTGTGCCCTGAGAATGAGATATGTGCAGCTCCTATCGGGATTTGTCGGCACATTCGGGCGGCTTTGCTGGTCTTGTTTTACCATTGTCGAAATGTCTTGTAACCGGGATTCTGAATCTGATCGGGTCTTCCTGGGATAAGGAATATCCTTCATTGACTGCGAGAGCTTGTGAGGGGCTAAGTTGGGACACCCCTGCAGGGTATAAACTTTCAAGAGCCGTACCTGCGGTTATGTGGCAGATGGGAATTAGTTAATATCCGGTTGTAGAGAACTTGACACTTGACTTAATTAAAATGCATAAACCGCGTGTGTAGCCGTGATGGTCTCTTTTCGGCTGAGTCCGGGAAGTGAACACGGTTTTGGGTTATGTACATACGTAAGTAGTTTCAGGAACTCTTCTTGATCACTTCTAGTTTCACGACCGTTCCGTTTCCTTCTCTTCTCGCTCTTATATTGTCACACCCTAGCTAGTTCATGCATTAGAGTGTTGCATCATGTTTATTCTTTCATCAGAAACCTGAAATGGGGATGACAGAACCCCCAGCCCCCTCTGAAACCAACTAGGGTTTACTAAAAACTTTTTCAATGAACCTGAAATGCCCTTCTAAAATGCCCATCATTTTTGTCTTGGTTCAGAACCTCTGCCAAAAGTGATGCACATTTTCCTAGGCCATCTTAGGGTTTGTGAATTAAATCATAAATATTTGAATTTGGGCATTTAAAATTATATAAAATATTTAAATGCTCAAATATCTCCAAACTAAAATGTTTCATGTTGGAAATAATCCAACTATGAACCAGGAGTAGTTTGGTGATTTTAGGAGTTGCCTAAGTATTTTATTTAATTCAACAAAGTTGCAGAAGTATTTAAAAAACAGAAAACAGAGAAAAATGGAAAAACTTACCTGGCGCCAGCACCCGGCCCACCTGCCGGCCCAGCCCAGCGCCGCTCCAGCGAGCTGCTTGCCGGCCAGGCAGGCAGGCAGGTGCCCGACGGCGACCACAGCGCGCGCCATGCACCTGCTCACCGCCTCGCCGCTCCCCTCGCCCGGTGACGTCGTGGATCGCCCTCCCTCTCTCCCCCGAACCCCCCAGACACCCCCTTTCCTCTCCATCTCCTCCCCCTCGCGCCCCCCAGCCATGGCCGACGCTACCACCGCCGTGCCTACGTCGTAGCCGTGCTCCCCGCCGCCCGTGCGTCCTCTCGTCGTGTCCAGGAGCTCCGCCGCTGTCCACTTCATCGAGCAAGCCGAGCCCCGAGCGCTCGCAACGCCCGAGTCCACCGCAACGACCTCGCCCGAACCGCCGTCGCCGGAGATCCCCTTCAACGCCGTCGTCGCTCCGGTCCGTCCCCGGCCGCACCAAGGGCTTCGTCGAACTCCCTGTGAGCTTAGCCGACGTGCTCCCGGTCACCCTCCGGCCACTCCACGGTGTCCATCATGGTCCCCGCGTCACGTAGCACCTAACTAGCTACTCCCTGCACCTCACCGACCCCCCTAGCGACAAGTTCGACTTTGGCCGAACTCCGGTGGCCGCCAAAGTCGTCGCCGACGCCAACTCCGGCCACCCCGACCCCAACGGACTCCACCAAGAGTTGCGGCTCGACCTCAGCTCCTCTCCGGTGGCCTCCGCGGCTCGTTTGGTTGCCGGAACGGCAAAAACCACTTCCGCCACCGCGTCGGGCTCGCCGGCGGCTAAACGCCGGTGCAGCCGACCCGGGTTTGACCACGGGTGGGCCCTGGTTGACTCCCCTGAGTCTATGACAGGTGGGGCCCAGCCCTGTTAATTAAACAGGTTTAGTTTTAATTAAACTTTAACTAATCTAATCACACTGACACGCGGGACCCACTGTCAGGTTTGACCCGGACGTGTCCCGTTGACCTGCTGACGTCAGGCTGACGCAATAATTGATTTTCTGGAATTAATCTAATATAGGAAATTCCAGAATATAGTTTAAACTTCAAAAATTCATAACTTTTATTCTGTAACTCCAAATCAGACAAATTATATATGAAAAATGATCAGAAAAATCCAATCTATCCATCTGTACTATTTTCATGCATGATTAAACAAGTTAACCTGATGTTTAATGCAGAACAAGGGAAAACACTTTAAAGGGCCATGTTTGAGTTTGAAATTTGAATCTTTGATTCAAATTGGTTCAAACCCTTCTAGTCTTAGTTGCATTAGCCCAACACACTCATATTGCCATGTTTCATGCATGCATCATATTGTTGCACATTGTTTGGTGATGGTTGTGTATCGGTGTTCTTGCGGCAGGTTCTACCTCCGAGGAGTACCGTGATTACCCTAACGAAGAACCGTATCAGTGCATCGAACCATCAGGCAAGCAACCAACCATTTGATCATATCGATACAATCCCATGTTCTCGCTCCTGCTCTCTTTTACTGCATTAAGACAACGCGTTTCAAACTGCTGTGTGCTACGGTAGTTGAACCCATTTCCTCTGCATGACCTGTCATTGCCACAGTAACTAGATGAAACCCACTAGCATGTGTAGGAGTTGATTGAGCCATATGTATGTGTTGTTCGTACCTTGCTATGCCTGCTATGCTTAGAGTCATGTCAGGTCTGGTTCATCTGGGTGATGGGCTAGAGTGAAATGATTATGTCGGTAATGAGAGTGGTGTGGTGAACACGATTTGGTAAAGGTATCGATGAGAGGCCATGTAGGAGTACATGGTGGGTTGTTTCATTGAAGCCGACCTTAAGCACTGAGATCTATATGTGTGATTTAAGATACAGCTACTACCATGCATTGGGCCCTGAAATATGACCCCGCTCGACTTCTTATTCACCCTAGCTCTCTGTTAGGTATCTCGGGAACCCTGTTCACATTGTTCGGGGCCGTATGGGAAACCTCGGCCGGACTCCCTGCGGATGGAACCTGGATAGGCGATAAACCTGGACTAGAGACTTAAGTGTTTAGGTAGGTCGTGGTCTACACCCACGTCGGCTTTCGCTTGAAGTCTGCCGAGCACATGTCGTGTGCAGACGCTAAGTGGTGGAAACATGTATGAAGAAGTACACCCCTGCAGGGTTATCATGATCTATTCGAATAGCCGCGTCCGCGGTAAAGGACTACTTGGTTGCCTATACAGTTCATAGACAAGTAAATGGAAACTACTAAAAGCCTCAAGATAAGTGTGAGTGCCGAGGATGGCTCTTCCGTAGGAAGACGGAGGTGGATCCCCGGTAGTGTATTGAAGTGGTGAGTAGTGGACTCGTGTACGCAAAACCATTTCAAGTTGGAGTCTCGTAGGATAGCCTAGCCAAGAGTCAAAGCTGGCTTGCTGCAATAACTCCACCAACCCTTCTTGATAATGTGCATGTATGTAGGATCTGATGTAAGTCTTGCTGAGTACCTTTGTACTCATGTTGCTATAATTTACAGTTTTACAGAAGACGCTGCAACCCCTTCTGATGGTTTCTTCGTAGACGTTGACATCAATGAGTAGGCTAAGGCCCAGGTGGTGATCCTGAGCTTGTGAAGGACCACGTAGTATAGCTAGGCTTTCCAAGCCTCTTTTATTTTACTAGTTGTCTGTACCCAGACAAGCTACTTCCGCTGCTGGTTTGTATGACTGTATGACTTGAATGCTGGGTCGTGTGACCCGTACCTATGTGTATGTTATGTATGGCTCTCTGAGCCTTAAATAAAGTACTTGTGTCGTAGAGTCATGTTGTGATGCCATGTTGTATTTGCACATATCGAGCATATTGTGTGTATGATATTGAAATTCTTGGTATGTGTGGGATCTGACTATCTAGTTGTTTATCTTTGGTAGCCTCTCTTACCGGGAAATGTCTCCTAGTGTTACCGCTGAGCCATGGTAGCTTGCTACTGCTCTGGAACACTTAGGCTGGCCGGCATGTGTCCTTCTTCGTTCCTGTGTCTGTCCCTTCGGGGAAATGTCACGCATTGAGTACCGGAGTCCTGTTAGCCCGCTACATCCCGGTTTACCGGAGTCCTGCTAGCCCAGTGCTACAGCCCGGACCCACATGCTGATGATCGACACGTTCGAAGCTGGGTCATGGATGCCTGTCCCTGTAAGTCTGTGCCACTTTGGGTTTACAACTAGTCATGTCAGCCCGGGCTCCTTATCATATGGATGCTTGCGACACTATCATATACGTGAGCCAAAAGGCGCAAATGGTCCCGGGAAAAGGTAAGGCAACACCCGTGGGGATACCGTGCGTGAGGCCGCAAAGTGATATGAGGTGTTACAAGCTAGATCGATGTGACATCGAGTCGGGGTCCTGACATATATGCTTATGTTAGCCACCATATATGCGTAGACGCTACTGCAACCTCACCACTTATCCATTCCTTACCCATTAAGCTTTGCTAGTCTTGATACCCATGGTAATGGGATTGCTGAGTCCTCGTGGCTCGCAGTTTACTACAACAACAGTTGTAGGTACAGGTAATGCGATGGTCATGACGCGAGAGTGATGCTTGCTTGTTTTGGAGTTCTTCTTCTGCTTCTTCTTCAATCAGGGCATAGGTTCCAGGTCAGCAGCCTAGGCTAGCAGGGTGGATGTCGTTTGAGTTTCTGTTTGTGTTTCATCCATAGTCGGATGATGCTCTTATGCATGATGTTGTCGTATTCGTGTGGCATTGTATGCCTCTTGTATGTATCCCCAACTATTATGTAATGGTACGATGTAATGATATCCACCTTGGAAAAGCATCTCCAATATGTGCTTCTATCCTTGGTGGGACCTTCGAGTTCCTTTAGGATAGGGTCGCATATTGTGCGTGACAAGCTACATCTTCGCACGCAAGGAAGTGCGTCCGAAAAAAAACGATTTGCCCCCCTGACTGCTGGGACCCACCAGCTACACCTTCGCACGCAAGGAAGTATGTCCGGGCAAAAAAATGATTCACCACCCTGACTACTGGGACCCACCAGCTACATCTTCGCACACAAGTAAGTGCCTGACACTCGGGACCCACCTGGTCGAAGCGTACGTACCGTTGTCATTCTGGTCGCGAACGTGTACGTACATACTGGTGGATGTAGAGGCGCGCACGTGTTGTAGTAGAGGCGCGTACGTGTCATAGTAGAGGCGCGCACATAGCATGTACACGTACGTACAGTGGCCAGTGTGCAAGAAAGAAAATACGGCCACGTATGTGTACATACGGGCGGGGTCTCGAACGCCTACTCGCGCATACGTACGGCCATGGCTCGTGTACATGGCTGGGTCGGGATGGAGAAACAGCATCGTCATTGTGTTCATGGGGAGGCAACGGAATGCGTCGTGTTCATGGGGAGGAAACGAAATACGTCGTGTTCATCGGGAGGCAACGGAACAGAACGCGTCGTCGTGTTCATTGGGAGGGCTTGGATGAAACAGGTGATGGAAAGGAGGCCTGGCGTACCGCGGAACAAAGGAAACGGCCTTGTGTTCAGCCGGACAGTTTCAAAACGGGATCTTGTTCATCAGGAGGGGTCTGGCGTACTGCAAAACGGAGGAAACTAACCTCCTACGGTCGAAACGGAGGTCCTGTTGATCGGCAGGGTTGTGGCGCACCGCAAAACTAACGAAACAGACTTGTGTTGGAGCGCTACGGTCGAAACGGGTGTCTTGTTCATCAGGAGGGGTGTGGCGTACCACAAAACGTGACTCCACGGGATACTGTTCATCTCCGTCGTCGACCTCCTCCAGCCTCCACGGGCTACCGTCGACCTCCTCCAGCCTCCACGGGCTCCTATTCATCTAGCCTCCACCGCGCGCTACTCCACCGGCTACTGCTCAACCACCCCTCCACAGGCACACCTCCATCGTCTACTGTTCATCCAGCCCTCCACGGGGTTGTCATGTTCATCCAGCCCTCCACACCACGGGGTCCTGTTCATCCAGAGGCAATGCCACCGCTCACTGTTCATCCACCCCCCGGCAATGCTCACTGTTCATCTAGAGAGGCAGCATCCATCGGCTTCAGTTAGCACCAGTAGCAGAGGAATCGCTCGATCGGGTTCAGTTAACAGCCATCGATCACTCGATCGGGTTCAATAACGTGTAGCCTGCAATGCAATCGCTCGGGTTCAGGTAGAGCCCAACGCCTTGCTCGGCTTCAGTTAGAGCCAACGCCTCGCACACACGCGCGGACGTGTACGAGAGAAACGCGCATCGCTCGGCCCCCGACCGCCCACCGTAATCGGGAACTCCCCAAAATTTTCCTCGCCCTCGCTTCTACCATGGTTTTTTCCGTCATGGACGGCCCAAAGAATGTCATGCAGCTGCGTCTCCGGCCCGCCCAGGACAAAAGGCCCATTTTCTGTCATGATTTTTTGTCATATAAGTAGGAGCCCACCACATCTATGATGATACCGGGTTTTGTCACAATTATCGTCATATAAGTGTCATATTTATGACAGAAAAAAATTCGTTCGGCCCAAAATGTCATGGATGTGTCTTTTTTTTTGTAGTGTCTGCCAGGTCGTGGCAAGGGCAGCCACAGTGTGCTTCATCTTCATGTAAAGGCTCTCCCACATAGCTTTGTCTCCTCCAGTCATGGCGGATGAAGTGCAAGGGAGAAGGATGGCGAGTAGCTTGTGTTGTCGTGTGGAGTTAGCCAGGTGTCACCGCCTTTAAATAGCGGGTTCCAATGACACGAGGCATCTGGGTGCATCAATGCGCGGTGCCAGAGTGCGTTTCCCGACTGGCGAGCCTGCTTAATGGTGGCATATATACGGATGGGGCATTGAAAGGGCGTGATAGATATCCGTTCCGTACCGTCATCCCGTCTAGCCAAGCGTATCCGGCATTGAACATGCGTGAACACCAGAGTTGTGTCATGGGCGGCACCCTCGGCTGGCACACCATTTCATGGAGGAGGCAGTGAGAGGTCGCATTGCGCTGACCCACCTTCAATGTGAAGCAGCGCGCTCCATAGCAGCATGTGTGGGCAAGTGGTGCCGGGCGGGAACACGCGCGGGCGAGGGAGGAGGGGTTTGGGTGGGCCAGGGCAGTCTGGACTCCCGCAAAGTCCCCCCAGGCTTGTCTCCGGTTTGTGGGAGAAACCGCGTCCGAACCACGCTGCTGGATGATACAGGCCTTTGTTGGATGGCTTCTTGCAAGTGCAACTAATCCCTGGGTGGTTTTGGTAATTCTTAACAATATATAGCTCATTGAACTAATACTCTTACAAGATGACCATTTCAGAAAGTTCAATGATTGGCATGGACTAGAGATGTGGACCCCTCAAAATGCTAAGGACACATATTGGCAACAAGCTCAAGACTCTACATTTTCTTTTGAGTGATCCAAGATCACATTGAGCCCATAGGAAAGCCAATACTATTAAAAGGGGATGAGGTGTTGCTTAATGGCTTGCTTGCTCAAAATTCTTAGTGATATGCTCCAAAACCCTCAACCATTTTCTCATTTCCACATATGTCCTAAACCTAAACTTCAAACTCGGCCCCACTGATTTGATCTATCTGGCGCCACCGAGTTCATTTCACATAGACACTGCCACAAACCCTAATCACTTCGGTTTCACCGATAGGGATCTCGGTCTCATTGAGATGGGATTGGAAACTCCCTGATTCCCTTCGTAACATTTTGGTCCCACCGAAATGAGCAATCGGTCCCACCGAGTTCGCAATGCAAACTCCTTGTTTCCTTTTTGTAATGTTTCGGTCCCACCGAAATGAGCGAATCGGTCCCACCGAGTTTGCCTGACCAACTCCCTGTGTGCCTATTACTGAAATTGTTCCCATGAGTTCATGTGATTGGTCTCACCGAGATTAAGTTGTGCCCTAACCCTAGCGCATCGGTCCCTATGCCCTAACCCTAGCGCATCGGTCCCACCGACTTGATCATACGGTCCCACCAAAAAGCCTAACGTTCACATTTTGACCTAAATCGGTCTGACTGAGTTTCACCATTCGGTCTCACCGAGTTTGGTAATCTGTGTGTAACTGTTAGATTTTGTGTGGAAGCTATATATAACCCTTCACCCACTCTTCATTCGTGGAGAGAGCTATCATAACATGCCTACACTTCCTGCATTCATTTTCTGAGAGAGAACCACCTACTCATGTGTTGAGACCAAGATATTCCATTCCAACCACAAGAATCTTGATCTCTAGCCTTCCCAAAGTTGCTTTCCACTCAAATCATCTTTCCACCATAGCCAAATCTGTGAGAGAGAGTTTAGTGTTGGGGAGACTATCATTTGAAGCACAAGAGCAAGGAGTTCATCATCAACACACCATTTATTACCTTTTGGAGAGTGGTGTCTCCTAGATTGGTTAGGTGTCACTTGGGAGCCTCCGTCAAGATTGTGGAGTTGAACCAAGGAGTTTGTAAGGGCAAGGAGATCGCCTACTTCATGAGATCTACCCAAGTGAGGCAAGTCCTTCGTGGGAAATGGCCATGGTGGGATAGACAAGGTTGCTTCTTCGTGGACCCTCCGTGGATGGAGTTCTCCATGGACTCGCGCAGTCATTACCCTTTGTGGGTTGAAGTTTCCATCAACGTGGATGTACAATAGCACCACCTATAGGAACCACGCCGAAAATCTCCGTGTCAACATTGCATTTTCTCCCTCCAAACTCCTCCCCTTTACGTTCATATGGAATGATTTACATTCCGCTGATATACTCTTAGAATTGCATGTGTAGGTTGATTGCTGACTAGAGCTAAGTTTCTAAAATCTTCAAAGAATTAAAATTTGGAAAAGGCTAGGTGGTTATTTGGTCAAGCAGTCTAATCACCCCCCCCTCTAGACATAATTTCGATCCTACAAGTGGTATCAGAGCTTTGGTCTCCATTTGCCTTGATTTCCATAGCTTTGGTGATTATAGCCTTGGTTTCACAACCTAGGAGAGTATGGCATCTAGAGAGGGAAATTACCACCATAGAGGTCCTTACTTTGATGGTACTAATTTTGCTTGTTGGAAACATAAGATGAAAATGTATATTCTTGGACATAACACCGCCGTTTGGGCTATTGTGCGTATTGGTTTGCAAGGTGAATTCTTCGATGGGAGAGAACCGAATCATGAAGCCACTGCAGAAGAACTGAAGATGTTGCAATACAATGCTCAAGCTTGTGATATCCTCTTCAACGGATTGTGCCCCAAAGAATTCAACAAAATCAACCGTCTTGAGAATGCAAAGGAAATTTGGGATACTTTGATTGATATGCACAAAGGTACCGAGTCTGTCAAGGAATCCAAGTTGGATGTGCTTCAAAGTCAACTTGACAAGTTCAAAATGAAGGATGATGAAGGTGTCATTGAATGTACTCTAGACTTGCTCTCATCACAAATGAGATTGCCAGCTTAGGAAGTGAAGAGATGGCCGACAAATTCATCATTAAGAAGATCCTAAGCTCTTATTCCACACAGAATTGTCATGGGCTATAGGATGGTAATTATTATAGAAAATTAAATAAAGCTACTAGAAAAGATCATTACCCTCTGCCTTTTATTGATCAAATGTTAGAAAGATTATCCAAGCACACACATTTTGCTTCCTTGATGGTTACTTTGGCTTTTCACAAATACCTATTTTACAATCTGATCAAGAAAAGACCACTTTTACTTGTCCTTTTGGAACATTTGCTTATAGACATATGCCTTTCGGTTTATGAAATGCACCTCCTACCTTTCAAAGATGTATGACTGCTATATTCTCTGATTTTTGTGAAAAGATTGTTGAGGTTTTCATGGATGGCTTTTCCGTTTATGGGAATTCTTTTGATGATTGTTTAAGAAATTTTGATCGAGTCTTGCAGAGATTTGAACAAACAAATCTCGTCTTGAATTGGAAGAAGTGCCACTTTATGGTATTGTCTTGGGCCATAAAATTTCTGAAAGAGGCATTGAGGTGGACAAAGCCAAGGTTGATGCAATTGAGAAAATGACATGTCCTAAAGATATCAAAGGTATTTGTAGTTTCCTTGGCCATGCTGATTTCTATAGGAGGTTTATCCAAGACTTTTCTAAAATTTCTAGGCCTCTTACTAATATTTTGCAAAAGTATATTACCTTTGTGTTTGATGATGATTGTATGGAAGCCTTTGAAACACTAAAGAAAGCCTTAATTACTGCACATGTTGTTCAACCACCTGATTGGAACTTGCCTTTTGAGATTATCTGTGATGCTAGTGATTATGTTGTTGGTGTTATTCTTGGACAAAGAGTTGATAAGAAACTAAATGTTATTCATTATGCTAGTAAAACTCTAGACAGTGCTCAACGAAACTATGCTACTACTGAAAAAGAATTCTTAGCAGTGGTGTTTGCTTTTGATAAATTCAGAACTTACATTGTTGATTCTAAAGTAACTGTTCACACCGATCATGCTGCTATAAAATATCTTATGGAAAAGAAAGATGCTAAACCTAGACTCATTAGGTGGGTTATTCTTCTACAAGAATTTGATTTGCATATCACTCATAGGAAAGGAGCAGAGAACCCCGTAGCTGATAACTTGTTTAGACTTGAAAATATTCTTGAGGACCCACAACCAATTAATGATAGCTTCCCTGATGAACAACTAGTTGCAATAAATGTTTCTCATAGTACACCTTGGTATGCTGAATATGGTAATTATATTTTTGCTAAATACATACCACCTAGCTTCACATACAAACAAAAGAAAAAATTCTTCTATGATTTAAGACATTACTTTTGGGATGACCCACATCTTTTTAAAGACGGAGTAGATGGTATTATTAGACGTTGTGTACCTGTGCATGAACAAGAACAAATCCTACGGAAATGTCACTCTGAAGCTTATGGAGGACATCACGCGGGAGATAGAACACTCATAAGGTACTGCAATCTGGTTTTTATTGGCCTACTCTCTTCAAGTATGCCCATAAGTTTGTCTCATCGTGTGATGAATGCCAAAGAATAGGTAATATCTTTAAGCATCAAGAAATGCCTATGAATTATTCACTTGCTGTTGAACCATTTGATGTTTGGGGATTTGAGTTCATGGGACCTTTTCCTTCCTCTAATGGGTATACACATATTTTGGTTGCTGTTGATTACGTCACTAAGTGGGTAGAAGCTATTCCAACCAGTAGTACTGATCACAACACCTCTATTAAAATGCTTAAGGAACTTATTTTCCCAAGGTTTGGAGTCCCTAGATATTTAATGACTGATGGTGGTTCACACTTCATTCATGGTGCTTTCCGTAAAATGCTTGCTAAGTATGATGTTAACCACAGAATTGCTTCACCTTATCATCCTCAAGTCTAGTAGTCAAGTTGAACTTAGTAATGGAGAAATAAAACAAATCTTACAAAAGACTGTCAATAGGTAACAAAAGAATTGGTCTAAGAAATTAGATGATGCACTTTGGGCTTACAGAACGACTTATTAAAATCCTATGGGTATGTCTCCATATAAAATGGTTTATGGAAAAGCCTGTCATTTACCTCTTAAGTTAGAACACAAAGCATTTTGGGCAATAAATGAATTCAATTATGATTTCAAACATGCTGGGGAAAAGAGGTTGTTTGATATTAGTTCATTAGATGAATGGAGAACCCAGGCTTATGAAAATGCTAAGTTATTAAAAGAAAAAGTTAAAAATGGCATGACAAAAGAATCCAAAAACGTGAATTCAAAGTAGGACAATATGTACTTTTGTACAACTCTTGTTTCAGGTTCTTTGCAGGAAAACTCCTCTCCAAATGGGGAGGACCTATGTCATCGAGGAGGTCTATCGATCCAAAGCTATCAAAATAAATAATGCCGAAGGGACTAACCCGAAAGTTGTCAATGGTGAAAGGACCACGATGTCGCCTAGAGGGGGGGGGGTGAATAGGCGTTTTAAAATCTTTTACGGATTTGGCTATATCCTAATGCGGAAATAAACTAAGGGGATACTTTTCAAGCACAAATCCTAAATATACTAGGCTCACTAAGTGCACCAACAACTTAGCATAAACAAGATGAGAACAACAGGATATGAGTAAGCACAAGTAAGTCACACAAACTTACTCAGTGTATATCACGAGGTATGGAAATGAATAATACACACAACCACAAGTAAGCAATACAAGCTTACACAAATTGTATCACAATATATGGAATTTAATGATACAAGCGAACTCAAGTAAGTTACACAAACTTACTTGAGCAATATCACAATATATGGAAGTTTATAACACAAGTTAGCAATTAACACTAATCACAATGTGTATCAATAGTAGCAAGTATGAATTGCGGAATATGAAGTGTAGGCCTAAATAATCTCTACAAGGAAATGGCCAACACAATATAATCAACCACCACAATATAATGAGGACAACAAGATATAGTAAATGCACGGTCAAATGACCAAAGTCAACCACAAGTAAGGAGTTAGGGTTAGGGATAACCAAAGTCACGGAGACGAGGATGTATCCCGATGTTCACTTCCTTGGAGGGAAGCTAGTCACCATTAGAGAGGTGGATGTTACCACGAAGGCACACCAACGCCACGAAGGCTCACCCTATTCTCCTTGAGATATCACCACGAAGGCAATTCTCAACCACTAGTGGTAGACCTTGAGGCGGCCTCCAAACCTTCACAAACTTCCCGGGGGACAAATCACAAGCTGATTCCCCACCGGAGCACTCCTACCGCCTAGGAGTCTCCAACCTCCAAGAGTAACAAGATCAAGGGGGAAATGCTCAAGACTTGCTCAAATCACGAATTGCTTTGGTCACAAGAGGGAGAGGGAGAGGATCTATCTTTTGATTGGAACAACTCTCAAGAACACTCACTAATATCTCCGGGATCTAAGATTTGGTGTAGGAGAAGTGAGAAGGAGCCACTTGTGTTCTTGGGACGATTTGGGATGAAGTGCTCAACCCTCCCCCGGAGTGGGAGAGGGATATTTATACCCCCCCCCCAAAGAAAATAGAGCCGTTTCCCGCAGTTGTTGACCTGCCCGGATGATCTGGACGCATACCCGGATGATCCGGGCAGTGCCCGGATGATCCGGGAAGGTCAATATACAATGCGGTGAAGTAGATACCCGGATGTCCGGGGACATAGTTGGATGATCCGGGCAATTCCCGGATGATCCGGGTGGGTAGCCGGATGATCCGGCTAGCGGAATAAGCTTCTGTGATGAATTTTACGAATGACCCGGATGATCCGGGCAGGAACCCGGATGATCCGGGCAAAGCCCGGATGATATGGGAGAGGACCCGGATGATCCGGCCAAACCAAACTGCTGTAGCCTAGAAACTGAAACAGGCACAACTTTTACATCCGGACTCCGATTTTGATGATCTTGGGCTCGTTTTGAAGCTATGAAAAAAAAACCAGGTCGACTATTTGGGTAAACACCCACATAGAGAACACCCAAGATGAACCAAAATGGAGGATGCAAAATATGCAAATGTTTTATCATGTATTTGGGTAACCTATTTGGCTTTGGATTTTCTTTGGTATATAGGATATGAGTGGAATTGTGTAGAGAAGATGTTGACTTGAGCAAATCTATCACGAACCCCTTTGATCCCCTCTTAATAGTGTGGGATCCCTATAACTCAAGAATCATAAAAGGTATACACTACATAGCTATCAATAATCCATTCTTGAGTGTATGTGTTCCTTCGGTGTTCATCACTCCACAACACTAACGTCGAAGGAACTAATACCTTTGACTCGAGCCTTTCACTTGAGCTTGAAGTTGAAGTTTCTTCATGGATCAAGTTGAATGGCAAGACATTGGTGAAGTCTTCAAGTAGCTCCCCCATACACAATGTGGGAAGCTTTGCTTTGTATTTATCTTCATGTGTCCATCATGTGATCATCCACAAGCTTCAAGCATGTAATCCTTCAGGATAGTTATCTTGAACTTTCCCTTGTCAACCATGATCATCAACACTTGATGTCATCCTCTCATAGACACTTGAAATATCTCTCTCGATGCGAGCCCATGAGAATCTCCTCTCAAAAACATAGGCAACACATAGTATGGGTTAGTACACAAAGCGCAATTGACAAATTCTTACCATACCACAAGATCTCACGTGGCACATGATTTGCGCTTGTGTGTTGACCATCTTTGAATTCAATCTTCGATCTTCATCTTGGTCAACCTTAATCTTTGCTCCATGATTAATCTTGATGCACAACTACATGTATATGGCATTCATTCCGAATCCATTCAATATCCTTCTTGCATCACCCATGGAACAAACCTTCCTATATAACTTGATGTCATTGTTTCTTCATAGGAATTGTCATTCATTATCAAGTCTCAATGCATATATAGATGTTGATGGATTTCATCCACCAATTCATCCAATATTCTTCATGCATTGCAAATGGAACTTTCCTTCAAATGTATATCTCAGTGCAAACATTAGTCCATTAGGATTGTCATTTAATTACCAAAACCACACATGGGGACTACATGTACTTTCAATCTCCCCCATTTTGGTAATTGATGACAATCTCAACAAGAGGGTTTATATAATGAATTTTTAAACAAGCATGAAATTTATCCAAGGATAAATTGTATACTTGGGATGGTTGTACTATCATAAATACACTACACAAGCATTTGATGATAGTACACCCATAGTATATAGAGCAAACTCCCCCATAATATATGAATTTGTGAATGAACTTTGAATGTCATTGCATATATTGGTTGACATAAACTAGGAGAAGATTTCTCTATATACAAGACTAGTCCATGCAATAAGAATATATAACAAGGGTAGATATGCATGAGTGACAACAAGAACAAGAAAAGATATTTATCTTAAACCCTCTAAACTTCTCCCCCATTGGCAACAAATGCCAAAATGGAAGACAAAACATCTAGCAGACCAATATAGTATGAGTTCCTCCTTGATGTGTGCATATAACAAAATGTGAGTGAAAACAAATGCACATATTCAATGATGAACAATTAAAGGAGCTCGAAATCTATAGAATGCAACCAGATACGAAGATATGAACTTTTTCATGTATAAAAATTTCTAAGTGGCCTATAATAATCATGATATGTATCCACAAAGAAACTCGTATACACAAAAAGAAAGGTTGCAATTGATAAGAACATGATATCCACAAGTGAATCCACTATTATACAACTTGAGCCTAGTCATAATAGCAAGGCACTGTTGGGTTTCGTAGTAATTTCAAAAAATTTCCTACGCGCACACAGGATCATGTGATGCATAGCAACGAGAGGAGAGTGTTGTCTACGTACCCAACGCAGACCGACTGCGGAAGCAATGACACGACGTAGAGGAAGTAGTCGTACGTCTTCACGATCCAACCGATCAAGCACCGAAACTACGGCACCTCCGAGTTCGAGCACACGTTCAGCTCGATGACGATCCCCGGACTCCGATCCAGCAAAGTGTCGGGGAAGAGTTTCGTCAGCACGACGGCGTGGTGACGATCTTGATGAACTACAGCAGCAGGGCTTCGCCTAAACTCCGCTACAGTATTATCGAGGAATATGGTGGCAGGGGGCACCGCACACGGCTAAGGAATCGATCACGTGGATCAACTTGTGTCAACTTGTGTGTTTAGAGGTGCCCTTGCCTCCGTATATAAAGGAGGAGAGGAGGGGAGGCTGGCCGGCCAAAGAGGGAGGCGCAGGAGAGTCCTACTCCCTCTGGGAGTAGGATTCCTCCCCCCAATCCTAGTCCAACTAGGATTCCTCGGAGGGGAAGGGAGAGAGGGGGGCGGCCACCTTCTCCTAGTCCTAATAGGACTAGGGGAGGGGAAAGAGGCGCAGCCACCTTGGGCTGCCCCTTTCTCCTTTCCACTAAGGCCCATGATGGCCCATATGGCTCCCGGGGGGTTCCAGTAACCTCCCGGTAACCCGGTAAAATCCCGATTTCACCCGGAACACTTCCGATGTCCAAACATAGGCTTCCAATATATCAATCTTTACGTCTCGACCATTTCGAGACTCCTCGTCATGTCCGTGATCACATCCGGGACTCCGAACAACCTTCGGTACATCAAAATGCATAAACTCATAATATAACTGTCATCGTAACCTTAAGCGTGCGGACCCTACGGGTTCGAGAACAATGTAGACATGACCGAGACATGTCTCTGGTCAATAACCAATAGCGGGACCTGGATGCCCATATTGGCTCCTACATATTCTACGAAGATCTTTATCGGTCAGACCGCATAACAACATACGTTGTTCCCTTTGTCATCGGTATGTTACTTGCCTGAGATTCGATCGTCGGTATCCAATACCTAGTTCAATCTCGTTAACGGCAAGTCTCTTTACTCGTTCTGTAATACATCATCTCACAACTAACATATTAGTTGTAATGCTTGCAAGGCTTATGTGATGTGTATTACCGAGAGGGCCCAGAGATACCTCTCCGACAGTCGGAGTGACAAATCCTAATCTCGAAATACGCCAACCCAACATCGACCATTGGAGACACCTGTAGTACTCCTTTATAATCACCCATTTACGTTGTGACGTTTGGTAGTACCCAAAGTGTTCCTCCGGTAAACGGGAGTTGCATAATCTCATAGTCGTAGGAACATGTATAAGTCATGAAGAAAGCAATAGCAACATACTAAACGATCAGGTGCTAAGCTAATGGAATGGGTCATGTCAATCAGATCATTCTACTAATGATGTGACCTCGTTAATCAAATAACAACTCATTGTTCATGGTTAGGAAACATAACCATCTTTGATTAACGAGCTAGTCAAGTAGAGGCATACTAGTGACACTCTGTTTGTCTATGTATTCACACATGTATTATGTTTCCGGAAAATACAATTCTAGCATGAATAATAAACATTTATCATGATTATAAGGAAATAAATAATAACTTTATTATTGCCTCTAGGGCATATTTCCTTCAGTCTCCCACTTGCACTAGAGTCAATAATCTAGATTACACTGTAATGAATCTAACACCCATGGAGCTTTGGTGCTGATCATGGTTTGCTCGTGGAAGAGGCTTAGTCAACGGGTCTGCAATATTCAGATCCGTATGTATCTTGCAAATCTCTATGTCTCCCACCTGGACTAGATCCCGGATGGAGTTGAAGCGTCTCTTGATGTGTTTGGTCCTTTTGTGAAATCTGGATTCCTTTGCCAAGGCAATTGCACCAGTATTGTCACAAAAGATTTTCATTGGACCCGATGCACTAGGTATGACACCTAGATCGGATATGAACTCCTTCATCCAGACTCCTTCATTTTCTGCTTCCGAAGCAGCTATGTATTCCGCTTCACATGTAGATCCCGCTACGACGCTTTGTTTAGAACTGCACCAACTGACAGCTCCACCGTTTAATGTAAACACGTATCCGGTTTGCGATTTAGAATCGTCCGGATCAGTGTCAAAGCTTGCATCAACGTAACCTTTTACGATGAGCTCTTTGTCACTTCCATATACGAGAAACATATCCTTAGTCCTTTTCAGGTATTTCAGGATGTTCTTGACCGCTGTCCAGTGATCCATTCCTGGATTACTTTGGTACCTCCCTGCTAAACTTATAGCAAGGCACACATCAGGTCTGGTACACAGCATTGCATACATGATAGAGCCTATGGCTGATGCATAGGGAACATCTTTCATATTCTCTCTATCTTCTGCAGTGGTCGGGCATTGAGTCTTACTCAATTTCACACCTTGTAACACAGGCAAGAACCCTTTCTTTGCTTGATCCATTTTGAATTTCTTCAAAATTTTGTCAAGGTATGTGCTTTGTGAAAGTCCAATTAAGCGTCTTGATCTGTCTCTATAGATCTTAATGCCTAATATGTAAGCAGCTTCACCGAGGTCTTTCATTGAAAAACTTTTATTCAAGTATCCCTTTATGCTATCGAGAAATTCTATATCATTTCCAATCAGTAATATGTCATCCACATATAATATCAGAAATGCTACAGAGCTCCCACTCACTTTCTTGTAAATACAGGCTTCTCCAAAAGTCTGTATAAAACCAAATGCTTTGATCACACTATCAAAACGTTTATTCCAACTCCGAGAGGCTTGCACCAGTCCATAAATGGATCGCTGGAGCTTGCACACTTTGTTAGCTCCCTTTGGATCGACAAAACCTTCTGGTTGCATCATATACAACTCTTCTTCCAGGAATCCATTCAGGAATGCAGTTTTGACATCCATTTGCCAAATTTCATAATCATAAAATGCGGCAATTGCTAACATGATTCGGACGGACTTAAGCATCGCTACGGGTGAGAAGGTCTCATCGTAGTCAATTCCTTGAACTTGCCGAAAACCTTTTGCGACAAGTCGAGCTTTGTAGACAGTAACATTACCATCAGCGTCAGTCTTCTTCTTAAAGATCCATTTATTCTCAATCGCTTGCCGATCATCGGGCAACTCAACCAAAGTCCATACTTTGTTCTCATACATGGATCCCATCTCAGATTTCATGGCTTCTAGCCACTTTGCGGAATCTGGGCTCACCATCGCTTCCTCATAGTTCGTAGGTTCATCATGATCTAGTAGCATGACCTCCAGAACAGGATTACCGTACCACTCTGGTGCGGATCTTACTCTGGTTGATCTACGAAGTTCAGTAGTATCTTGATCTGAAGTTTCATGATCATTATCATTGGCTTCCTCACTAACTGGTGTAGGTGTCACTGAAACAGTTTTCTGTGATGAACTACTTTCCAGTAAGGGAGCAGGTACAGTTACCTCGTCAAGTTCTACTTTCCTCCCACTCACTTCTTTCGAGAGAAACTCCTTCTCTAGAAATGATCCATTCTTAGCAACAAATGTTTTGCCTTCGGATCTGTGATAGAAGGTGTACCCAACAGTTTCCTTTGGGTATCCTATGAATACACATTTCTCCGATTTGGGTTCGAGCTTATCAGGTTGAAGCTTTTTCACATAAGCATCGCAGCCCCAAACTTTAAGAAACGACAACTTTAGTTTCTTGCCAAACCATAGTTCATAAGGCATCGTCTCAACGGATTTTGATGGTGCCCTATTTAACGTGAATGCGGCCGTCTCTAAAGTATATCCCCAAAATGATAGCGGTAAATCTGTAAGAGACATCATAGATCGCACCATATCTAGTAAAGTACGATTACGACGTTCGGACACACCATTACGCTGTGGTGTTCCGGGGGGGCGTGAGTTGCGAAACTATTCCACAGTTTTTCAAATGTACACCAAACTCGTAACTCAAATATTCTCCTCCACGATCAGATCGTAGAAACTTTATTTTCTTGTTACGATGATTTTCAACTTCACTCTGAAATTCTTTGAACTTTTCAAATGTTTCAGACTTATGCTTCATTAAGTAGATATATCCATATCTGCTCAAATCATCTGTGAAGGTGAGAAAATAACTATATCCGCCACGAGCCTCAATATTCATCGGACCACATACATCGGTATGTATGATTTCCAACAAATCTGTTGCTCTCTCCATAGTACCGGAGAACGGTGTTTTAGTCATCTTGCCCATGAGGCACGGTTCGCAAGTACCAAGTGATTCATAATCAAGTGGTTCCAAAAGTCCATTAGTATGGAGTTTCTTCATGCGTTTTACACCGATATGACCTAAACGACAGTGCCACAAATAAGTTGCACTTTCATTATCAACTCTGTATCTTTTGGTTTCAACATTATGAATATGTGTATTACTACTATCGAGATTTAGTAAGAATAGACCACTCTTCAAGGGTGCATGACCATAAAAGATATTACTCATATAAATAGAACAACCATTATTCTCTGATTTAAATGAATAACCGTCTCGCATTAAACAAGATCCAGATATAATGTTCATGCTCAACGTTGGCACCAAATAACAATTATTTAGGTCTAATATTAATCCCGAAGGTAGATGTAGAGGTAGCGTGCCCACCGCGATCACATCGACTTTGGAACCGTTTCCCACGCGCATCGTCACCTCGTCCTTTGCCAGTGCCCGCTTATTCTGTAGTCCCTGTTTCGAGTTGCAAATATTAGCAACAGAACTAGTATCAAATACCCAGGTGCTACTGCGAGCATTGGTAAGGTACACATCAATAACATGTATATCACATATACCTTTGTTCACCTTGCCATCCTTCTTATCCGCCAAATACTTGGGGCAGTTCCGCTTCCAGTGACCAGTCTGCTTGCAGTAGAAGCACTCAGTTTCAGGCTTAGGTCTAGACTTGGGTTTCTTCTCTTGAGCAGCAACTTGCTTGCCGTTCTTTTTGAAGTTCCCCTTTTTCTTCCCTTTGCCCTTTTTCTTGAAACTAGTGGTCTTGTTCACCATCAACACTTGATGCTCCTTCTTGATTTCTACCTCCGCAGCTTTTAGCATTGCGAAGAGCTCGGGAATAGTCTTGTTCATCCCTTGCATATTATAGTTCATCACGAAGCTCTTGTAGCTTGGTGGCAGTGATTGGAGAATTCTTTCAATGACGCAATCATCTGGAAGATTAACTCCCAATTGAATCAAGTGATTATTATACCCAGACATTTTGAGTATATGCTCACTGACAGAACTGTTCTCTTCCATCTTGCAGCTATAGAACTTATTGGAGACTTCGTATCTCTCAATCCGGGCATTTCCTTGAAATATTAACTTCAACTCCTGGAACATCTCATATGCTCCATGACGTTCAAAACGTCGTTGAAGTCCCGATTCTAAGCCGTAAAGCATGGCACACTGAACTATCGAGTAGTCATCAGCTTTGCTCTGCCAGACGTTCATAACATCTGGCGTTGCTCCAGCAGCAGGCCTGGCACCCAGCGGTGCTTCCAGGACGTAATTCTTCTGTGCAGCAATGAGGATAATCCTCAAGTTACGGACCCAGTCCGTGTAATTGCTACCATCATCTTTCAACTTTGCTTTCTCAAGGAACGCATTAAAATTTAACGGAACAACAGCACGAGCCATCTATCTACAATCAACATAAACAAGCAAGATACTATCAGGGACTAAGTTCATGATAAATTTTAAGTTCAATTAATCATATTATTAAAGAACTCCCATTTAGATAGACATCCCTCTAATCCTCTAAGTGATCACGTGATCCAAATCAACTAAACCATGTCCGATCATCACGTGAGATGGAGTAGTTTCATCGGTGAACATCATTATGTTGATCATATCTACTATATGATTCACGCTCGACCTTTCGGTCTCCGTGTTCCGAGGCCATATCTGCATATGCTAGGCTCGTCAAGTTTAACCTGAGTATTCTGCGTGCGCAACTGTTTTGCACCCGTTGTATTTGAACGTAGAGCCTATCACACCCGATCATCACGTGGTGTCTCAGCACGAAGAACTTTTGCAACGGTGCATACTCAGGGAGAACACTTCTTGATAATTTAGTGAGAGATCATATTATAATGCTACCGTCAATCAAAGCAAGATAAGATGCATAAAAAGATAAACATCACATGCAATCAATATAAGTGATATGATATGGCCATCATTATCTTGTGCTTGTGATCTCCATCTCCGAAGCACCGTCATGGTCACCATCGTCACCGGCGCGACACCTTGATCTCCATCGTAGCATCGTTGTCGTCTCGCCAATCTTATGCTTCCACGACTATCACTACCGTTTAGTAATAAAGTAAAGCATTACATCGCGATTGCATTGCATACAATAAAGCGACAACCATATGGCTCCTGCCAGTTGCCGATAACTTGGTTACAAAACATGATCATCTCATACAATAAAATTCAGCATCATGCCTTGACCATATCACATCACAACATGCCCTGCAAAAACAAGTTAGACGTCCTCTACTTTGTTGTTGCATGTTTTACGTGGCTGCTACGGGCTTAAGTAAGAACCAATCTCACCTACGCATCAAAACCACAACGATAGTTTGTCAAATAGACTCCGTTTTAACCTTCGCAAGGACCGGGCGTAGCCATACTTGGTTCAACTAAAGTTGGAGAGGCAGTCGCCCGCAAGCCATCTCTGTGCAAAGCACGTCGAGGGAACCGGTCTCGCGTAAGCGTACGCGTAAGGTTGGTCCGGGTCGTCTCGTCCAACAATACCGCTGAACCAAAATATGACATGCTGGTAGGCAGTATGACTTGTATCGTCCACAACTCACTTGTGTTCTACTCGTGCATATAGCATCAACATCATTAACCTAGGCTCGGATGCCACTGTTGGGTTTCGTAGTAATTTCAAAAATTTTCCTACGCGCACACAGGATCATGTGATGCATAGCAACGAGAGGAGAGTGTTGTCTACGTACCCAACGCAGACCGACTGCGGAAGCAATGACACGACATAGAGGAAGTAGTCGTACGTCTTCACGATCCAACCGATCAAGCACCGAAACTACGGCACCTCCGAGTTCGAGCACACGTTCAGCTCGATGACGATCCCCGGACTCCGATCCAGCAAAGTGTCGGGGAAGAGTTTCGTCAGCACGACGGCGTGGTGACGATCTTGATGAACTACAGCAGCAGGGCTTCGCCTAAACTCCGCTACAGTATTATCGAGGAATATGGTGGCAGGGGGCACCGCACACGGCTAAGGAATCAATCACGTGGATCAACTTGTGTCAACTTGTGTGTTTAGAGGTGCCCCTGCCTCCGTATATAAAGGAGGAGAGGAGGGGAGGCTGGCCGGCCAAAGAGGGAGGCGCAAGAGAGTCCTACTCCCTCTGGGAGTAGGATTCCTCCCCCCAATCCTAGTCCAACTAGGATTCCTCGGAGGGGAAGGGAGAGAGGGGGGCCGGCCACCTTCTCCTAGTCCTAATAGGACTAGGGGAGGGGAAAGAGGCGCAGCCACCTTGGGCTGCCCCTTTCTCCTTTCCACTAAGGCCCATGATGGCCCATATGGCTCCCGGGGGGTTCCGGTAACCTCCCGGTAACCCGGTAAAATCCCGATTTCACCCGGAACACTTCCGATGTCCAAACATAGGCTTCCAATATATCAATCTTTACGTCTCGACCATTTCGAGACTCCTCTTCATGTCCGTGATCACATCCGGGACTCCGAACAACCTTCGGTACATCAAAATGCATAAACTCATAATATAACTGTCATCGTAACCTTAAGCGTGCGGACCCTACGGGTTCGAGAACAATGTAGACATGACCGAGACATGTCTTTGGTCAATAACCAATAGCGGGACCTGGATGCCCATATTGGCTCCTACATATTCTACGAAGATCTTTATCGGTCAGACCGCATAACAACATACGTTGTTCCCTTTGTCATCGGTATGTTACTTGCCCGAGATTCGATCGTCGGTATCCAATACCTAGTTCAATCTCGTTAACGGCAAGTCTCTTTACTCGTTCCGTAATACATCATCTCACAACTAACATATTAGTTGTAATGCTTGCAAGGCTTATGTGATGTGTATTACCGAGAGGGCCCAGAGATACCTCTCCGACAATCGGAGTGACAAATCCTAATCTCGAAATACGCCAACCCAACATCGACCATTGGAGACACCTGTAGTACTCCTTTATAATCACCCATTTATGTTGTGACGTTTGGTAGTACCCAAAGTGTTCCTCCGGTAAACGGGAGTTGCATAATCTCATAGTCGTAGGAACATGTATAAGTCATGAAGAAAGCAATAGCAACATACTAAACGATCAGGTGCTAAGCTAATGGAATGGGTCATGTCAATCAGATCATTCTACTAATGATGTGACCTCGTTAATCAAATAACAACTCATTGTTCATGGTTAGGAAACATAACCATCTTTGATTAACGAGCTAGTTAAGTAGAGGCATACTAGTGACACTCTGTTTGTCTATGTATTCACACATGTATTATGTTTCCGGAAAATACAATTCTAGCATGAATAATAAACATTTATCATGATTATAAGGAAATAAATAATAACTTTAATATTGCCTCTAGGGCATATTTCCTTCAGGCACATGGCACAAAACACATGGCACAAATTGATCTCATTTGCATAACACAAAGTGAAGCAAGCAATCAAAAGATCTGATGAGACAAAAGAATAAAAGAATATTACGATTTGGGTAAAGGAGTGTTCTAAGGAAAATAGAGAAGCTCCCCATGATTTGTGCACAATTGAATTCTTTTTATTTGGATACAAGTGCATAAAATAGGATCATCACTCCCCCAAAATCAATAGGAACACACAACAATTGCAAGCAAACATAGATAAGAAAAGAAGCCTAGCATTTGCAACAAACATATGGTTGAGCAACATGTACATGAGGCAACCTAAGAATAGGCACAACCAAAATGATGTGTGTGAGACACGTCAAAGCACTTGAGAAGACTAGTATAAGGATGAGAATTAAGCATCAACATAGCCTTGAGTAAATGAGATACAAGGTGCAAGGCATGTCCTTCCCACACACATGAAGTTAAGAAGGTCACACACACATCAAGAAAATGGGTTCACAAGCTCACTAATAGCAAACTAAAAATCAAAGCTTGTGACAACCCATGATGAAGATAGGAAATAATAGGCTCGTCAAGACAAGCATGAGAACAACAATCTTCACCAAACATGAGTGCACTAAGATGGAAAGGGGTAAGACATGCACTCATTCAACAAATGCTTCCATGTAGCCACCAAAAAGATATAAAAAGTGAATGAAATGGTGGACATGAAAGAATAGGGATATCAACTAGAGATGTAACTTCTCTCACGTGTATAAGATACTAGGTAGATGATATCCACAAAGAAGGATGTACACATAAAATAGTTACAAAAGGAAGGAATAAGATATCAAAACGGGAGTCATAAAATATACCAATGAGATCTTTGCTTGAAAGCATGGCACATGGCTTAATATAATCTTATTGTATATTAATGAACTCCAAACACACAACCATCAAAGACATCACAACTAGCAACAAGAGATCATTGTTGGGATGCTTTGAGAAAGGAAACAAGTATCACAGGAACGAGTCAAGAAATTCATGCCATGATGGAACCTACACAAGGTTAACCCCATTTCTATATATATGCATGAAGTAAATACTTGTTACCGAGATAGCATTGGTATGAAGTTGTAGATCAAATGAAATGTCCAAGCTTGGCTCTAATTTCCTCATAGTGCCACCACCTTCATGAATAAGCCAAGCACCCAATGCTTCTCAAATGTACCTAAAACATTTTAAGTACAATATGGTCCCCAAACTTATTGGGTCCGACGTAGTTAGCATAACTACAACACATAGGGTAAAACCACTTAAATATGTGCCTATTGATATGAATTTGAATTTCATGCACATCATAGCTATTAAGAATTTGATGGATTTACCATATATATATTGGATCAAATAAGGCAAACAAGGCATGTGAATTTACACATAGTAAATATGCATGCATAAGCCTACCAAAATCCAGGGAGATATAAATTGGACAAATGACCACATAACTGTTAATACTTCCAATAACAACACTAGTCATTCATGTTGTCCAAAATGAATCAAAGTGACAAATCAACATATGATAGCACACAAAGTTCAACATATGAACCAAGGAAAAAAACAATGAGCATATAAGATATGCATTGCACACATACTCATAGGAATATCCCACTCGAGTAGATATAGGACACTATAAACAATGAGATAACAAACTCTCATATAGAGCAATAAGATGAATTCGAATAAAGTGGTATTTCGGGTTATCATTGGGTGTAGAAACCAAATAAGTACATGATCATCTATACTAACACAAGCATAACATGAGAGTTTAGGAATAACCACAATGCTTGGATAGCATAATATTAACATTCCGACTAGATAGATAATCATGAAAAGCAATAATTGGAATAGCTTTAATCAAATGATTTTCCAAATATGGTTTTAAAGATAACCATGGGCAAAACCGCACAAGAATGCCATACGTAAACAAGACATTGCATGCCACGGAGATATAAGATAATCTCAAATATAAATTCTAGGTGGCATCCCTCAATTGTTCATATTAACAAGGATTGTGATATGCACAAAGCTTATCACTCCCCCATAATATGATGATCCATGTATTATCCACAAGAAGCAAATGAAACCCAACTAAGGATAATTAATGGATGAGAATTTGAGTTTCAAATGAGCTTTACATACCACATAGTACCTTGATAATATAGCACTAACAATACTAGGTGGTATCCCACATACATACACCTTTAAGGTTTGTGATATCCGTAAAACATAGCACTCCCCCATAATGTGATGATCCAGCCAAGGAAGATTCAACTAATGAAGCAATAAAGGCTTGAAACCACACACGCACAAATATATGAAGTGCATTGTGACCTACACATGCTAGATAACACAAATCAAGCATACTAGGAAGCACAACTAAAAAAGCACATGCTAGGTACAAAACCTAAACATGCAAGGGACACAGTAACTTTCAATGTAAACAATGCAAGTACAAGTTACCGCAAAGAGGAGCATTGGATTGATAGATATGATGATAATCCACTTGACTTGGCATTAACCATAACATATGGTGAAAATAGTTTTTCTTCATGAAGTAGCCAAGTCTCCAATGCCCTCCACACACCTACTGATCAAGTTTGAGCTTGATGGTCCCCAACCAAGTTGGGTCCTAAGAAGTTAGTAACAATAGGCTTGGCAACCCAAATGGTCTTGTCCACTTTCAAACTTCTCTGGGAACCCACAAACTTGGCAAACACATTGCCAACAATATCCTTCTTTAGCAAATAATGATTATTGACTATAGGAGGCTTAGATATGTTACCGTTGGAACAAGATGAAGCTATGTGTCCCTTCTTACGGCAAATATAGCAACATGTGCTCCCCTTTCTCTTCTTCTTTACCTTTTCAACTTGGAGAGCATTATCTTGGTTAGGCATGGGAAGAGGCCTTTCATTATCTTGATATTGAACTTGAGGCCACTTCCCTTGATGCTTCACACTTGAAGCCTTCTTCTTCAATGGACAAGATCTCACATGGTGTCCAACATTCTTGCACTTGAAGCAAATAATGTTGGCCGAATTCTTGACTTGATCTCATCCCTTCTTCTTGTTCTTGGACTTCTTCTTGTTGGAGATGAAATCAAGTCCAATTTTGTCTTGAGGGTCCTTTTGCACACTCAAGATATTATCACAATATTTTTCCAAGTCTTTCTTCAAACCGGTGACTTGGGCCTTGAGCTCTTTATTTTCCTCTACAAGGTTAGTATTAACAAAAGAACTAGAGGAAGTAGAAACTTCATTGTTAGAGCAACAAGGCATGGTGAGCAATTCATCACAAGATGTACCAATATCATGTAGAGAGGAATTGCAAGGACTAGCACATGGCAATAAGGCACTTTGAGTAGAATATGTGCTAATATCCACATGAGACTCACACGATTTTACCTTGGTCCACATAGCCTTATGAGCTAACTTTAGCCCATCATGAGAGATTATAAGATCCTCATGAGTGCCCGAGAGCTTTTCATAACTTTCTTCCAATTTCCCATAGTTGCTAGTTAGCAAATCAAGTTGAGTCCTTAGGTCAACATTTTCTTTTAATATCGATGCTTCACACAAGATAGAGTTAGTAGCACAAGCATCATTATCAATATGAGAGGAGCATGTAGAAGCTAGAGACTCCGCATGAGTAGCTTGAAGTTCCTCATGAGACTTAGAGAGTTTGATGAGCTCTCCTTTGACCTTCTTGTAGTCAAGGTCAAGGGGCTCAAAATCCTCTTTAAGTTTACAATGCGTAACTTCAATCTCTTCTTTTAAAGACCTCAAGTCACTAAGACATTGATGAGCCATAGCAAGTTCATGTTCAAGTTGTTCACTTTTTGCTTGCTCGTAAAGAAATAAGTCATTACGTTTTTGAAAGCAAGCAAGAACATCTTGGAACCTTTTATAAGTGTTATTTTTAGCTCTACGAAGAGTTTTCCCAATCTCATAGAGATTTTGAGTCAAGACTTCATCATCTTCCTCATTACAACTATCATCATTGTCACTAAGAGAAGATGATACCTCGTCATTACCTCTTGCCATGAGGCACATGTGAACACAAGGGGTTGATGATGATTCTTTTGGAGAAGAGGGTTCTCATCAACCAAGCATGCCTCATTTTTATTGATTTCCTCTACATGGTTAGTTTCACAAATAGAACTAGAGGGAATCACGATATTTCTATCATGGCAACATGGGAGATCAAGCATATCATCACAAATGAGCTTAACACTATCATTACAGGATATTTCTTCACTCACCATGTCATTACCTTGTGGTATGCCACATGTTGGTGAAGTGAAAGATGTTGGGGTATGCAAGTAATCGGAGGTGGAAGCAATAGAGAGCTCTTCATGATTTAAAAATGTGGAGAACTCCTCCATTAACTCCCCAAAAAGAATATTGTCTTCATGAAGATTGGACCCACCATATATATCTTCAATTTTGGTCCAAGCATCATGAGCCAACGAACAAGACGAGATTGACTTGAACACCTCGAAGGTTATAGCTTGGTGAATGAAACTTAAAGCTTCACAATCAAGATGCATATCATCAAGTGATGGAGATTGTCCATCCTTTAGATTTGAATTCCCTACAACCACAATCCGCAAAGCATTTGGACCCATGGCCCGAAAGTGACAAAGCATGCGTAATCTCCACATAATGTAATTTGTGCCATTAAAACAAAATGTGTCATCGTGCACTAGTTCACTAGTCGACATCGTTACTCTCTAGGCGGTTAAGCCTAATAAGGAGAGACCTAGCTCTGATACCAATTGAAAGGACCACGATGTCGCCTAGAGAGGGGGTGAATAGGCTTTTTAAAATCTTTTACGGATTTGGCTATATCCTAATGCGGAAATAAACTAAGCGGATACTTTTCAGGCACAAATCCTAAATATACTAGGCTCACTAAGTGCACCAACAACTTAGCATAAACAAGATGAGAACAACAGGATATGAGTAAGCACAAGTAAGTCACACAAACTTATTCAGTGTATATCACGAGGTATGGAAATGAATAATACACACAACCACAAGTAAGCAATACAAGCTTACACAAATTGTATCACAATATATGGAATTTAATGATACAAGCAAACTCAAGTAAGTTACACAAACTTACTTGAGCAATATCACAATATATGGAAGTTTATAACACAAGTTAGCAATTAACACTAATCACAATGTATATCAATAGTAGCAAGTATGAATTGCGGAATATGAAGTGTAGGCCTAAATAATCTCTACAAGGAAATGGCCAACACAATATAATCAACCACCACAATATAATGAGGACAACAAGATATAGTAAATGCACGGTCAAATGACCAAAGTCAACCACAAGTAAGGAGTTAGGGTTAGGGATAACCAAAGTCACGGAGACGAGGATGTATCCCGATGTTCACTTCCTTGGAGGGAAGCTAGTCACCGTTAGAGAGGTGGATGTTACCACGAAGGCACACCAACGCCACGAAGGCTCACCCTATTCTGCTTGAGATATCACCACGAAGGCAATTCTCAACCACTAGTGGTAGACCTTGAGGCGGCCTCCAAACCTTCACAAACTTTCCGGGAGACAAATCACAAGTTGATTCCTCACCGGAGCACTCCTACCGCCTAGGAGTCTCCAACCTCCAAGAGTAACAAGATCAAGGGGGAAATTCTCAAGACTTGCTCAAATCACGAATTGCTTTGATCACAAGAGGGAGAGGGAGAGCATCTATCTTTTGATTGGAACAACTCTCAAGAACACTCACTAATCTCTCCGGGATCTAAGATTTGGTGTAGGAGAAGTGAGAAGGAGCCACTTGTGTTCTTGGGACGATTTGGGATGAAGTGCTCAACCCTCCCCCGGAGTGGGAGAGGGATATTTATACCCCCAAAGAAAATAGAGCCGTTTCCCGCAGTTGTTGACCTGCCCGGATGATCTGGACGCATACACGGATGATCCGGGCAATGCCCGGATGATCCGGGAAGTGCCCGGATGATCCGGGAAGGTCAATATACAATGCGGTGAAGTAGATACCCGGATGTCCGGGGACATAGCCGGATGATCCGGGCAATTCCCGGATGATCCGGGTGGGTAGCCCGATGATCCGGCTAGCGGAATAAGCTTCTGTGATGAATTTTACGAATGACCCGGATGATCCGGGCAGGAACCCGGATGATCCGGGCAAAGCCCGGATGATATGGGAGAGGACCCGGATGATCCGGCCAAACCAAACTGCTGCAGCCTAGAAACTGAAACAGGCACAACTTTTACATCCGGACTCCGATTTTGATGATCTTGGGCTCGTTTTGAAGCTATGAAAAAAAAACCCAGGTCCTCACATAGAGAACACCCAAGAGGAACCAAAATGGAGGATGCAAAACATGCAAAGGTTTTATCATGTATTTGGGTAACCTATTTGGCTTTGGATTTTCTTTGGTATATAGGATATGAGTGGAATTGTGTAGAGAAGATGTTGACTTGAGCAAATCTATCACGAACCCCTTTGATCCCCTCTTAATAGTGCGGGATCCCTATAACTCAAGAATCATAAAAGGTCTACACTACATAGCTATCAATAATCCATTCTTGAGTGTATGTGTTCCTTCGGAGTTCATCACTCCACAACACTAACGTCGAAGGAACTAAAACCTTTGACTCGAGCCTTTCACTTGAGCTTGAAGTTGAAGTTTCTTCTTGGATCAAGTTGAATGGAAAGACATTGGTGAAGTCTTCAAGTAGCTCCCCCATACACAATGTGGGAAGCTTTGCTTTGTATTTATCTTCATGTGTCCATCATGTGATCATCCACAAGCTTCAAGCATGTAATCCTTTGGGATAGTTATCTTGAACTTGCCCTTGTCAACCATGATCATCAACACTTGATGTCATCCTCTCATAGACACTTGAAATATCTCTCTCGATGCGAGCCCATGAGAATCTCCTCTCAAAAACATAGGCAACACACAGTATGGGTTAGTACACAAAGCGCAATTGAAAAATTCTTACCATACCACAAGATCTCACGTGGCACATGATTTGCGCTTGTGTGTTGACCATCTTTGAATTCAATCTTCGATCTTCATCTTGGTCAACCTTAATCTTTGCTCCATGATTAATCTTGATGCACAACTACATGTATATGGCATTCATTCCGAATCCATTCAATATCCTTCTTGCATCACCCATGGAACAAACCTTCCTATATAACTTGATGTCATTGTTTCTTCATAGGAATTGTCATTCATTATCAAGTCTCAATGCATATATAGATGTTGATGGATTTCATCCACCAATTCATCCAATATTCTTCATGCATTTCAAATGGAACTTTCCTTCAAATGTATATCTCAGTGCAAACATTAGTCCATTAGGATTGTCATTTAATTACCAAAACCACACATGGGGACTACATGTACTTTAAATCTCCCCCATTTTGGTAATTGATGACAATCTCAACAAGAGGGTTTATATAATGAATTTTTAAACAAGCATGAAATTTATCCAAGGATAAATTGTATACTTGGGATGGTTGTACTATCATCAATACACTACACAAGCATTTGATGATAGTACACCCATAGTATATAGAGCAAACTCCCCCATAATATATGAATTTGTGAATGAACTTTGAATGTCATTGCATATATTGGTTGACATAAACTAGGAGAAGATTTCTCTATATACAAGACTCGTCCATGCAATAAGAATATATAACAAGGGTAGATATGCATGAGTGACAACAAGAACTAGAAAAGATATTTATCTTAAACCCTCTAAACTTCTCCCCCATTGGCAACAAATGCCAAAATGGAAGACAAAACATCTAGCAGACCAATATAGTATGAGTTCCTCCTTGATGTGTGCATATAACAAAATGTGAGTGAAAACAAATGCACATATTCAATGATGAACAATTAAAGGAGCTCGAAATCTATAGAATGCAACCAGATACGAAGATATGAACTTTTTCATGTATAAAAATTTCTAAGTGGCCTATAATAATCATGATATGTATCCACAAAGAAACTCGTATACACAAAAAGAAAGGTTGCAATTGATAAGAACATGATATCCACAAGTGAATCCACTATTATACAACTTGAGCCTAGTCATAATAGCAAGGCACATGGCACAAAACACATGGCACAAATTGATCTCATTTGCATAACACAAAGTGAAGCAAGCAATCAAAAGATCTGATGAGACAAAAGAATAAAAGAATATTACGATTTGGGTAAAGGAGTGTTCTAAGGAAAATAGAGAAGCTCCCCATGATTTGTGCACAATTGAATTCTTTTTATTTGGATACAAGTGCACAAAATAGGATCATCACTCCCCCAAAATCAATAGGAACACACAACAATTGCAAGCAAACATAGATAAGAAAAGAAGCCTAGCATTTGCAACAAACATATGGTTGAGCAACATGTACATGAGGCAACCTAAGAATAGGCACAACCAAAATGATGTGTGTGAGACACGTCAAAGCACTTGAGAAGACTAGTATAAGGATGAGAATTAAGCATCAACATAGCCTTGAGTAAATGAGATACAAGGTGCAAGACATGTCCTTCCCACACACATGAAGTTAAGAAGGTCACACACACATCAAGAAAATGGGTTCACAAGCTCACTAATAGCAAACTAAAAATCAAAGCTTGTGACAACCCATGATGAAGATAGGAAATAATAGGCTTGTCAAGACAAGCATGAGAACAACAATCTTCACCAAACATGAGTGCACTAAGATGGAAAGGGGTAAGACATGCACTCATTCAACAAATGCTTCCATGTAGCCACCAAAAAGATATAAAAAGTGAATGAAATGGTGGACATGAAAGAATAGGGATATCAACTAGAGATGTAACTTCTCTCACGTGTATAAGATACTAGGTAGATGATATCCACAAAGAAGGATGTACACATAAAATAGTTACAAAAGGAAGGAATAAGATATCAAAACGGGAGTCATAAAATATACCAATGAGATCTTTGCTTGAAAGCATGGCACATGGCTTAATATAATCTTATTGTATATTAATGAACTCCAAACACACAACCATCAAAGACATCACAACTAGCAACAAGAGATCATTGTTGGGATGCTTTGAGAAAGGAAACAAGTATCACAGGAACGGGTCATGAAATTCATGCCATGATGGAACCTACACAAGGTTAACCCCATTTCTATATATATGCATGAAGTAAATACTTGTTACCGAGATAGCATTGGTATGAAGTTGTAGATCAAATAAAATGTCCAAGCTGGGCTCTAATTTCCTCATAGTGCCACCACCTTCATGAATAAGCCAAGCACCCAATGCTTCTCAAATGTACCTAAAACATTTTAAGTACAATATGGTCCCCAAACTTATTGGGTCCGACGTAGTTAGCATAGCTACAACACATAGGGTAAAACCACTTAAATATGTGCCTATTGATATGAATTTGAATTTCATGCACATCATAGCTATTAAGAATTTGATGGATTTACCATATATATATTGGATCAAATAAGGCAAACAAGGCATGTGAATTTACACATAGTAAATATGCATGCATAAGCCTACCAAAATCCAGGGAGATATAAATTGGACAAATGACCACATAACTGTTAATACTTCCAATAAACAACACTAGTCATTCATGTTGTCCAAAATGAATCAAAGTGACAAATCAACATATGATAGCACACAAAGTTCAACATATGAACCAAGGAAAAAAACAATGAGCATATAAGATATGCATTGCACACATACTCATAGGAATATCCCACTCGAGTAGATATAGGACACTATAAACAATGAGATAACAAACTCTCATATAGAGCAATAAGATGAATTCGAACAAAATGGTATTTCGGGTTATCATTGGGTGTAGAAACCAAATAAGTACATGATCATCTATACTAACACAAGCATAACATGAGAGTTTAGGAATAACCACAATGCTTGGATATCATAATATTAACATTCCGACTAGATAGATAATCATGAAAAGCAATAATTGGAATAGCTTTAATCAAATGATTTTCCAAATATGGTTTTAAAGATAACCATGGGCAAAACCGCACAAGAATGCCATACGTAAACAAGACATTGCATGCCACGGAGATATAAGATAATCTCAAATATAAATTCTAGGTGGCATCCCTCAATTGTTCATATTAACAAGGATTGTGATATGCACAAAGCATATCACTCCCCCATAATATGATGATCCATGTATTATCCACAAGAAGCAAATGAAACCCAACTAAGGATAATTAATGGATGAGAATTTGAGTTTCAAATGAGCTTTACATACCACATAGTACCTTGATAATATAGCACTAACAATACTAGGTGGTATCCCACATACATACACCTTTAAGGTTTGTGATATCCGTAGAACATAGCACTCCCCCATAATGTGATGATCCAGCCACGGAAGATTCAAAAATGAAGCAATAAAGGCTTGAAACCACACACGCACAAATATATGAAGTGCATTGTGACCTACACATGCTAGATAACACAAATCAAGCATACTAGGAAGCACAACTAAAAAAGCACATGCTAGGTACAAAACCTAAACATGCAAGGGACACAGTAACTTTCAATGTAAACAATGCAAGTACAAGTTACCGCAAAGAGGAGCATTGGATTGATAGATATGATGATAATCCACTTGACTTGGCATTAACCATAACATATGGTGAAAATAGTTTTTCTTCATGAAGTAGCCAAGTCTCCAATGCCCTCCACACACCTATTGATCAAGTTTGAGCTTGATGGTCCCCAACCAAGTTGGGTCCTAAGAAGTTAGTAACAATAGGCTTGGCAACCCAAATGGTCTTGTCCACTTTCAAACTTCTCTGGGAACCCACAAACTTGGCAAACACATTGCCAACAATATCCTTCTTTAGCAAATAATGATTATTGACTATAGGAGGCTTAGATATGTTACCGTTGGAACAAGATGAAGCTATGTGTCCCTTCTTACGGCAAATATAGCAACATGTGCTCCCCTTTCTCTTCTTCTTTACCTTTTCAACTTGGAGAGCATTATCTTGGTTAGGCATGGGAAGAGGCCTTTCATTATCTTGATATTGAACTTGAGGCCACTTACCTTGATGCTTCACACTTGAAGCCTTCTTCTTCAATGGACAAGATCTCACATGGTGTCCAACATTCTTGCACTTGAAGCAAATAATGTTGGCCGAATTCTTGACCTGATCTCGTCCCTTCTTCTTGTTCTTGGACTTCTTCTTGTTGGAGATGAAATCAAGTCCAATTTTGTCTTGAGGGTCCTTTTGCACACTCAAGATATTATCACAATATTTTTCCAAGTCTTTCTTCAAACCGGTGACTTGGGCCTTGAGCTCCTTATTTTCCTCTACAAGGTTAGTATTAACAAAAGAACTAGAGGAAGTAGAAACTTCATTGTTAGAGCAGCAAGGCATGGTGAGCAATTCATCACAAGATGTACCAATATCATGTAGAGAGGAATTGCAAGGACTAGCACATGGCAATAAGGCACTTTGAGTAGAAGATGTGCTAATATCCACATGAGACTCACACGATTTTACCTTGGTCCACATAGCCTTATGAGCTAACTTTAGCCCATCATGAGAGATTATAAGATCCTCATGAGTGCCCGAGAGCTTTTCATAACTTTCTTCCAATTTCCCATAGTTGCTAGTTAGCAAATCAAGTTGAGTCCTTAGGTCAACATTTTCTTTTAATATCGATGCTTCACACAAGACAGAGTTAGTAGCACAAGCATCATTATCAATATGAGAGGAGCATGTAGAAGCTAGAGACTCCGCATGAGTAGCTTGAAGTTCCTCATGAGACTTAGAGAGTTTGATGAGCTCTCCTTTGACCTTCTTGTAGTTAAAGTCAAGGGGCTCAAAATCCTCTTTAAGTTTATAATGCGTAACTTCAATCTCTTCTTTTAAAGACCTCAAGTCACTAAGACATTGATGAGCCATAGCAAGTTCATGTTCAAGTTGTTCACTTTTTGCTTGCTCGTAAAGAAATAAGTCATTACGTTTTTGAAAGCAAGCAAGAACATCTTGGAACCTTTTATAAGTGTTATTTTTAGCTCTACGAAGAGTTTTCCCAATCTCATAGAGATTTTGAGTCAAGACTTCATCATCTTCCTCATTACAACTGTCATCATTGTCACTAAGAGAAGATGATACCTCGTCATTACCTCTTGCCATGAGGCACATGTGAACACAAGGGGTTGATGATGATTCTTTTGGAGAAGAGGGTTCTTCATCAACCAAGCATGCCTCATTTTTCTTGATTTCCTCTACATGGTTAGTTTCACAAATAGAACTAGAGGGAATCACGATATTTCTATCATGGCAACATGGGAGATCAAGCATATCATCACAAATGAGCTTAACACCATAATTACAGGATATTTCTTCACTCACCATGTCATTACCTTGTGGTATGCCACATGTTGGTGAAGTGAAATATGTTGGGGTATGCAAGTAATCGGAGGTGGAAGCAATAGAGAACTCTTCATGATTTAAAAATGTGGAGAACTCCTCCATTAACTCCCCAAAAAGAATATTGTCTTCATGAAGATTGGACCCACCACATATATCTTCAATTTTGGTCCAAGCATCATGAGCCAACGAACAAGACGAGATTTACTTGAACACCTCGAAGGTTATAGCTTGGTGAATGAAACTTAAAGCTTCACAATCAAGATGCATATCATCAAGTGATGGAGATTGTCCATCCTTTAGATTTGAAGTCCCTACAACCACAATCCGCAAAGCATTTGGACCCATTGCCCGAAAGTAACAAAGCATGCGTAATCTCCACATAATGTAATTTGTGCCATTAAAACAAAATGTGTCATCGTGCACTAGTTCACTAGTCGACATCGTTACTCTCTAGGCGGTTAAGCCCAATAAGGAGAGACCTAGCTCTGATACCAATTGAAAGGACCACGATGTCGCCTAGAGGGGGGGGTGAATAGGCGTTTTAAAATCTTTTACGGATTTGGCTATATCCTAATGCGGAAATAAACTAAGCGGATACTTTTCAAGCACAAATCCTAAATATACTAGGCTCACTAAGTGCACCAACAACTTAGCATAAACAAGATGAGAACAACAGGATATGAGTAAGCACAAGTAAGTCACACAAACTTACTCAGTGTATATCACGAGGTATGGAAATGAATAATACACACAACACAAGTAAGCAATACAAGCTTACACAAATTGTATCACAATATATGGAATTTAATGATACAAGCAAACTCAAGTAAGTTACACAAACTTACTTGAGCAATATCACAATATATGGAAGTTTATAACACAAGTTAGCAATTCACACTAATCACAATGTATATCAATAGTAGCAAGTATGAATTGCGGAATATGAAGTGTAGGCCTAAATAATCTCTACAAGGAAATGGCCAACACAATATAATCAACCACCACAATATAATGAGGACAACAAGATATAGTAAATGCACGGTCAAATGACCAAAGTCAACCACAAGTAAGGAGTTAGGGTTAGGGATAACCAAAGTCACGGAGACGAGGATGTATCCCGATGTTCACTTCCTTGGAGGGAAGCTAGTCACCGTTAGAGAGGTGGATGTTACCACGAAGGCACACCAACGCCACGAAGGCTCACCCTATTCTCCTTGAGATATCACCACGAAGGCAATTCTCAACCACTAGTGGTAGACCTTGAGGCGGCCTCCAAACCTTCACAAACTTTCCGGGGGAAAAATCACAAGTTGATTCCTCACCGGAGCACTCCTACCGCCTAGGAGTCTCCAACCTCCAAGAGTAACAAGATCAAGGGGGAAATGCTCAAGACTTGCTCAAATCACGAATTGCTTTGGTCACAAGAGGGAGAGGGAGAGGATCTATCTTTTGATTGGAACAACTCTCAAGAACACTCACTAATCTCTCCAGGATCTAAGATTTGGTGTAGGAGAAGTGAGAAGGAGCCACTTGTGTTCTTGGGACGATTTGGGATGAAGTGCTCAACCCTCCCCCGGAGTGGGAGAGGGATATTTATACCCCCAAAGAAAATAGAGCCGTTTCCCGCAGTTGTTGACCTGCCCGGATGATCTGGACGCATACCCGGATGATCCGGGAAGGTCAATATACAATGCGGTGAAGTAGATACCCGGATGTCCGGGGAGATAGCCGGATGATTCGGGCAATTCCCGGATGATCCGGGTGGGTAGTCGGATGATCCGGCTAGCGGAATAAGCTTCTGTGATGAATTTTACGAATGACCCGGATGATCCGGGCAGGAACCCGGATGATCCGGGCAAAGCCCGGATGATATGGGAGAGGACCCGGATGATCCGGCCAAACCAAACTGCTGCAGCCTAGAAACTGAAACAGGCACAACTTTTACATCCGGACTCCGATTTTGATGATCTTGGGCTCGTTTTGAAGCTATGAAAAAAAAAACCAGGTCCTCACATAGAGAACACCCAAGATGAACCAAAATGGAGGATGCAAAATATGCAAAGGTTTTATCATGTATTTGGGTAACCTATTTGGCTTTGGATTTTCTTTGGTATATAGGATATGAGTGGAATTGTGTAGAGAAGATGTTGACTTGAGCAAATCTATCACGAACTCCTTTGATCCCCTCTTAATAGTGCGGGATCCCTATAACTCAAGAATCATAAAAGGTCTACACCACATAGCTATCAATAATCCATTCTTGAGTGTATGTGTTCCTTCGGTGTTCATCACTCCACAACACTAACGTCGAAGGAACTAATACCTTTGACTCGAGCCTCTCACTTGAGCTTGAAGTTGAAGTTTCTTCTTGGATCAAGTTGAATGGCAAGACATTGGTGAAGTCTTCAAGTAGCTCCCCCATACACAATGTGGGAAGCTTTGCTTTGTATTTATCTTCATGTGTCCATCATGTGATCATCCACAATCTTCAAGCATGTAATCCTTCGGGATAGTTATCTTGAACTTGCCCTTGTCAACCATGATCATCAACACTTGATGTCATCCTCTCATAGACACTTGAAATATCTCTCTCAATGCGAGCCCATGAGAATCTCCTCTCAAAAACATAGGCAACACATAGTATGGGTTAGTACACAAAGCGCAATTGACAAATTCTTACCATACCACAAGATCTCACGTGGCACATGATTTGCGCTTGTGTGTTGACCATCTTTGAATTCAATCTTCGATCTTCATCATGGTCAACCTTAATCTTTGCTCCATGATTAATCTTGATGCACAACTACATGTATATGGCATTCATTCCGAATCCATTCAATATCCTTCTTGCATCACCCATGGAACAAACCTTCCTATATAACTTGATGTCATTGTTTCTTCATAGGAATTGTCATTCATTATCAAGTCTCAATGCATATATAGATGTTGATGGATTTCATCCACCAATTCATCCAATATTCTTCATGCATTTCAAATGGAACTTTCCTTCAAATGTATATCTCAGTGCAAACATTAGTCCATTAGGATTGTCATTTAATTACCAAAACCACACATGGGGACTACATGTACTTTAAATCTCCCCCATTTTGGTAATTGATGACAATCTCAACAAGAGGGTTTATATAATGAATTTTTAAACAAGCATGAAATTTATCCAAGGATAAATTGTATACTTGGGATGGTTGTACTATCATCAATACACTACACAAGCATTTGATGATAGTACACCCATAGTATATAGAGCAAACTCCCCCATAATATATGAATTTGTGAATGAACTTTGAATGTCATTGCATATATTGGTTGACATAAACTAGGAGAAGATTTCTCTATATACAAGACTCGTCCATGCAATAAGAATATATAACAAGGGTAGATATGCATGAGTGACAACAAGAACTAGAAAAGATATTTATCTTAAACCCTCTAAACTTCTCCCCCATTGGCAACAAATGCCAAAATGGAAGACAAAACATCTAGCAGACCAATATAGTATGAGTTCCTCCTTGATGTGTGCATATAACAAAATGTGAGTGAAAACAAATGCACATATTCAATGATGAACAATTAAAGGAGCTCGAAATCTATAGAATGCAACCAGATACGAAGATATGAACTTTTTCATGTATAAAAATTTCTAAGTGGCCTATAATAATCATGATATGTATCCACAAAGAAACTCGTATACACAAAAAGAAAGGTTGCAATTGATAAGAACATGATATCCACAAGTGAATCCACTATTATACAACTTGAGCCTAGTCATAATAGCAAGGCACATGGCACAAAACACATGGCACAAATTGATCTCATTTGCATAACACAAAGTGAAGCAAGCAATCAAAAGATCTGATGAGACAAAAGAATAAAAGAATATTACGATTTGGGTAAAGGAGTGTTCTAAGGAAAATAGAGAAGCTCCCCATGATTTGTGCACAATTGAATTCTTTTTATTTGGATACAAGTGCACAAAATAGGATCATCACTCCCCCAAAATCATTAGGAACACACAACAATTGCAAGCAAACATAGATAAGAAAAGAAGCCTAGCATTTGCAACAAACATATGGTTGAGCAACATGTACATGAGGCAACCTAAGAATAGGCACAACCAAAATGATGTGTGTGAGACACGTCAAAGCACTTGAGAAGACTAGTATAAGGATGAGAATTAAGCATCAACATAGCCTTGAGTAAATGAGATACAAGGTGCAAGACATGTCCTTCCCACAGACATGAAGTTAAGAAGGTCACACACACATCAAGAAAATGGGTTCACAAGCTCACTAATAGCAAACTAAAAATCAAAGCTTGTGACAACCCATGATGAAGATAGGAAATAATAGGCTTGTCAAGACAAGCATGAGAACAACAATCTTCACCAAACATTAGTGCACTAAGATGGAAAGGGGTAAGACATGCACTCATTCAACAAATGCTTCCATGTAGCCACCAAAAAGATATAAAAAGTGAATGAAATGGTGGACATGAAAGAATAGGGATATCAACTAGAGATGTAACTTCTCTCACGTGTATAAGATACTAGGTAGATGATATCCACAAAGAAGGATGTACACATAAAATAGTTACAAAAGGAAGGAATAAGATATCAAAACGGGAGTCATAAAATATACCAATGAGATCTTTGCTTGAAAGCATGGCACATGGCTTAATATAATCTTATTGTATATTAATGAACTCCAAACACACAACCATCAAAGACATCACAACTAGCAACAAGAGATCATTGTTGGGATGCTTTGAGAAAGGAAACAAGTATCACAGGAACGGGTCATGAAATTCATGCCATGATGGAACCTACACAAGGTTAACCCCATTTCTATATATATGCATGAAGTAAATACTTGTTACCGAGATAGCATTGGTATGAACTTGTAGATCAAATAAAATGTCCAAGCTTGGCTCTAATTTCCTCATAGTGCCACCACCTTCATGAATAAGCCAAGCACCCAATGCTTCTCAAATGTACCTAAAACATTTTAAGTACAATATGGTCCCCAAACTTATTGGGTCCGACGTAGTTAGCATAACTACAACACATAGGGTAAAACCACTTAAATATGTGCCTATTGATATGAATTTGAATTTCATGCACATCATAGCTATTAAGAATTTGATGGATTTACCATATATATATTGGATCAAATAAGGCAAACAAGGCATGTGAATTTACACATAGTAAATATGCATGCATAAGCCTACCAAAATCCAGGGAGATATAAATTGGACAAATGACCACATAACTGTTAATACTTCCAATAACAACACTAGTCATTCATGTTGTCCAAAATGAATCAAAGTGACAAATCAACAGATGATAGCACACAAAGTTCAACACTATAAACAATGAGATAACAAACTCTCATATAGAGCAATAAGATGAATTCGAACAAAATGGTATTTCGGGTTATCATTGGGTGTAGAAACCAAATAAGTACATGATCATCTATACTAACACAAGCATAACATGAAAGTTTAGGAATAACCACAATGCTTGGATAGCATAATATTAACATTCCGACTAGATAGATAATCATGAAAAGCAATAATTGGAATAGCTTTAATCAAATGATTTTCCAAATATGGTTTTAAAGATAACCATGGGCAAAACCGCACAAGAATGCCATACGTAAACAAGACATTGCATGCCATGGAGATATAAGATAATCTCAAATATAAATTCTAGGTGGCATCCCTCAATTGTTCATGTTAACAAGGATTGTGATATGCACAAAGCATATCACTCCCCCATAATATGATGATCCATGTATTATCCACAAGAAGCAAATGAAACCCAACTAAGGATAATTAATGGATGAGAATTTGAGTTTCAAATGAGCTTTACATACCACATAGTACCTTGATAATATAGCACTAACAATACTAGGTGGTATCCCACATACATACACCTTTAAGGTTTGTGATATCCGTAAAACATAGCACTCCCCCATAATGTGATGATCCAGCCAAGGAAGATTCAACTAATGAAGCAATAAAGGCTTGAAACCACACACACACAAATATATGAAGTGCATTGTGACCTACACATGCTAGATAACACAAATCAAGCATACTAGGAAGCACAACTAAAAAAGCACATGCTAGGTACAAAACCTAAACATGCAAGGGACACAGTAACTTTCAATGTAAACAATGCAAGTACAAGTTACCGCAAAGAGGAGCATTGGATTGATAGATATGATGATAATCCACTTGACTTGGCATTAACCATAACATATGGTGAAAATAGTTTTTCTTCATGAAGTAGCCAAGTCTCCAATGCCCTCCACACACCTATTGATCAAGTTTGAGCTTGATGGTCCCCAACCAAGTTGGGTCCTAAGAAGTTAGTAACAATAGGCTTGGCAACCCAAATGGTCTTGTCCACTTTCAAACTTCTCTGGGAACCCACAAACTTGGCAAACACATTGCCAACAATATCCTTCTTTAGCAAATAATGATTATTGAGTATAGGAGGCTTAGATATGTTACCGTTGGAACAAGATGAAGCTATGTGTCCCTTCTTATGGCAAATGTAGCAACATGTTCTCCCCTTTCTCTTCTTCTTTACCTTTTCAACTTGGAGAGCATTATCTTGGTTAGGCATGGGAAGAGGCCTTTCATTATCTTGATATTGAACTTGAGGCCACTTCCCTTGATGCTTCACACTTGAAGCCTTCTTCTTCAATGGACAAGATCTCACATGGTGTCCAACATTATTGCACTTGAAGCAAATAATATTGGCCGAATTCTTGACTTGATCTCGTCCCTTCTTCTTGTTCTTGGACTTCTTCTTGTTGGAGATGAAATCAAGTCCAATTTTGTCTTGAGGGTCCTTTTGCACACTCAAGATATTATCACAATATTTTTCCAAGTCTTTCTTCAAACTGGTGACTTGGGCCTTGAGCTCTTTATTTTCCTCTACAAGGTTAGTATTAACAAAAGAACTAGAGGAAGTAGAAACTTCATTGTTAGAGCAATAAGGCATGGTGAGCAATTCATCACAAGATGTACCAATATCATGTAGAGAGGAATTGCAAGGACTAGCACATGGCAATAAGGCACTTCGAGTAGAAGATGTGCTAATATCCACATGAGACTCACACGATTTTACCTTGGTCCACATAGCCTTATGAGCTAACTTTAGCCCATCATGAGAGATTATAAGATCCTCATGAGTGCCCGAGAGCTTTTCATAACTTTCTTCCAATTTCCCATAGTTCCTAGTTAGCAAATCAAGTTGAGTCCTTAGGTCAACATTTTCTTTTAATATCGATGCTTCACACAAGACAGAGTTAGTAGCACAAGCATCATTATCAATATGAGAGGAGCATGTAGAAGCTAGAGACTCCGCATGAGTAGCTTGAAGTTCCTCATGAGACTTAGAGAGTTTGATGAGCTCTCCTTTGACCTTCTTGTAGTCAAGGTCAAGGGGCTCAAAATCCTCTTTAAGTTTACAATGCGTAACTTCAATCTCTTCTTTTAAAGACCTCAAGTCACTAAGACATTGATGAGCCATAGCAAGTTCATGTTCAAGTTGTTCACTTTTTGCTTGCTCGTAAAGAAATAAGTCATTACGTTTTTGAAAGCAAGCAAGACCATCTTGGAACCTTTTATAAGTGTTATTTTTAGCTCTACGAAGAGTTTTCCCAATCTCATAGAGATTTTGAGTCAAGACTTCATCATCTTCCTCATTACAACTATCATCATTGTCACTAAGAGAAGATGATACCTCGTCATTACCTCTTGCCATGAGGCACATGTGAACACAAGGGGTTGATGATGATTCTTTTGGAGAAGAGGGTTCTTCATCAACCAAGCATGCCTCATTTTTCTTCATTTCCTCTACATGGTTAGTTTCACAAATAGAACTAGAGGGAATCACGATATTTCTATCATGGCAACATGGGAGATCAAGCATATCATCACAAATGAGCTTAACACCATAATTACAGGATATTTCTTCACTCACCATGTCATTACCTTGTGGTATGCCACATGTTGGTGAAGTGAAAGATGTTGGGGTATGCAAGTAATCGGAGGTGGAAGCAATAGAGAGCTCTTCATGATTTAAAAATGTGGAGAACTCCTCCATTAACTCCCCAAAAAGAATATTGTCTTCATGAAGATTGGACCCACCATATATATCTTCAATTTTGGTCCAAACATCCTGAGCCAACGAACAAGAAGAGATTGACTTGAACACCTCGAAGGTTATAGCTTGGTGAATGAAACTTAAAGCTTCACAATCAAGATGCATATCATCAAGTGATGGAGATTGTCCATCCTTTAGATTTGAATTCCCTACAACCACAATCCGCAAAGCATTTGGACCCATGGCCCGAAAGTGACAAAGCATGCGTAATCTCCACATAATGTAATTTGTGCCATTAAAACAAAATGTGTCATCGTGCACTAGTTCACTAGTCGACATCGTTACTCTCTAGGCGGTTAAGCCTAATAAGGAGAGACCTAGCTCTGATACCAATTGAAAGGACCACGATGTCGCCTAGAGGGGGGGTGAATAGGCGTTTTAAAATCTTTTACGGATTTGGCCATATCCTAATGCGGAAATAAACTAAGCGGATACTTTTCAAGCACAAATCCTAAATATACTAGGCTCACTAAGTGCACCAACAACTTAGCATAAACAAGATGAGAACAACAGGATATGAGTAAGCACAAGTAAGTCACACAAACTTACTCAGTGTATATCACGAGGTATGGAAATGAATAATACACACAACCACAAGTAAGCAATACAAGCTTACACAAATTGTATCACAATATATGGAATTTAATGATACAAGCAAACTCAAGTAAGTTACACAAACTTACTTGAGCAATATCACAATATATGGAAGTTTATAACACAAGTTAGCAATTCACACTAATCACAATGTATATCAATAGTAGCAAGTATGAATTGCGGAATATGAAGTGTAGGCCTAAATAATCTCTACAAGGAAATGGCCAACACAATATAATCAACCACCACAATATAATGAGGACAACAAGATATAGTAAATGCACGGTCAAATGACCAAAGTCAACCACAAGTAAGGAGTTAGGGTTAGGGATAACCAAAGTCACGGAGACGAGGATGTATCCCGATGTTCACTTCCTTGGAGGGAAGCTAGTCACCGTTAGAGAGGTGGATGTTACCACGAAGGCACACCAACGCCACGAAGGCTCACCCTATTCTCCTTGAGATATCACCACGAAGGCAATTCTCAACCACTAGTGGTAGACCTTGAGGCGGCCTCCAAACCTTCACAAACTTTCCGAGGGACAAATCACAAGTTGATTCCTCACCGGAGCACTCCTACCGCCTAGGAGTCTCCAACCTCCAAGAGTAACAAGATCAAGGGGGAAATGCTCAAGACTTGCTCAAATCACGAATTGCTTTGGTCACAAGAGGGAGAGGGAGAGGATCTATCTTTTGATTGGAACAACTCTCAAGAACACTCACTAATCTCTACGGGATCTAAGATTTGGTGTAGGAGAAGTGAGAAGGAGCCACTTGTGTTCTTGGGACGATTTGGGATGAAGTGCTCAACCCTCCCCCGGAGTGGGAGAGGGATATTTATACCCCCAAAGAAAATAGAGCCGTTTCCCGCAGTTGTTGACCTGCCCGGATGATCTGGACGCATACCCGGATGATCCGGGCAATGCCCGGATGATCCGGGAAGGTCAATATACAATGCGGTGAAGTAGATACCCGGATGTCCGGGGACATAGCCGGATGATCCGGGCAATTCCCGGATGATCCGGGTGGGTAGCCGGATGATCCGACTAGCGGAATAAGCTTCTGTGATGAATTTTACGAATGACCCGGATGATCCGGGCAGGAACCCGGATGATCCGGGCAAAGCCTGGAAGATATGGAGAGGACCCGGATGATCCGGCCAAACCAAACTGCTGCAGCCTAGAAACTGAAACAGGCACAACTTTTACATCCGGACTCCGATTTTGATGATCTTGGGCTCGTTTTGAAGCTATGAAAAAAAACCCAGGTCCTCACATAGAGAACACCCAAGATGAACCAAAATGGAGGATGCAAAATATGCAAAGGTTTTATCATGTATTTGGGTAACCTATTTGGCTTTGGATTTTCTTTGGTATATAGGATATGAGTGGAATTGTGTAGAGAAGATGTTGACTTGAGCAAATCTATCACGAACTCCTTTGATCCCCTCTTAATAGTGCGGGATCCCTATAACTCAAGAATCATAAAAGGTATACACTACATAGCTATCAATAATCCATTCTTGAGTGTATGTGTTCCTTCGGTGTTCATCACTCCACAACACTAACGTCGAAGGAACTAATACCTTTGACTCGAGCCTTTCACTTGAGCTTGAAGTTGAAGTTTCTTCTTGGATCAAGTTGAATGGCAAGACATTGGTGAAGTCTTCAAGTAGCTCCCCCATACACAATGTGGGAAGCTTTGCTTTGTATTTATCTTCATGTGTCCATCATGTGATCATCCACAATCTTCAAGCATGTAATCCTTCGGGATAGTTATCTTGAACTTGCCCTTGTCAACCATGATCATCAACACTTGATGTCATCCTCTCATAGACACTTGAAATATCTCTCTCGATGCGAGCCCATGAGAATCTCCTCTCAAAAACATAGGCAACACATAGTATGGGTTAGTACACAAAGCGCAATTGACAAATTCTTACCATACCACAAGATCTCACGTGGCACATGATTTGCGCTTGTGTGTTGACCATCTTTGAATTCAATCTTCGATCTTCATCTTGGTCAACCTTAATCTTTGCTCCATGATTAATCTTGATGCACAACTACATGTATATGGCATTCATTCCGAATCCATTCAATATCCTTCTTGCATCACCCATGGAACAAACCTTCCTATATAACTTGATGTCATTGTTTCTTCATAGGAATTGTCATTCATTATCAAGTCTCAATGCATATATAGATGTTGATGGATTTCATCCACCAATTCATCCAATATTATTCATGCATTTCAAATGGAACTTTCCTTCAAATGTATATCTCAGTGCAAACATTAGTCCATTAGGATTGTCATTTAATTACCAAAACCACACATGGGGACTACATGTACTTTAAATCTCCCCCATTTTGGTAATTGATGACAATCTCAACAAGAGGGTTTATATAATGAATTTTTAAACAAGCATGAAATTTATCCAAGGATAAATTGTATACTTGGGATGGTTGTACTATCATCAATACACTACACAAGCATTTGATGATAGTACACCCATAGTATATAGAGCAAACTCCCCCATAATATATGAATTTGTGAATGAACTTTGAATGTCATTGCATATATTGGTTGACATAAACTAGGAGAAGATTTCTCTATATACAAGACTCGTCCATGCCATAAGAATATATAACAAGGGTAGATATGCATGAGTGACAACAAGAACTAGAAAAGATATTTATCTTAAACCCTCTAAACTTCTCCCCCATTGGCAACAAATGCCAAAATGGAAGACAAAAAATCTAGCAGACCAATATAGTATGAGTTCCTCCTTGATGTGTGCATATAACAAAATGTGAGTGAAAACAAATGCACATATTCAATGATGAACAATTAAAGGAGCTCGAAATCTATAGAATGCAACCAGATACGAAGATATGAACTTTTTCATGTATAAAAATTTCTAAGTGGCCTATAATAATCATGATATGTATCCACAAAGAAACTCGTATACACAAAAAGAAAGGTTGCAATTGATAAGAACATGATATCCACAAGTGAATACACTATTATACAATTTGAGCCTAGTCATAATAGCAAGGCACATGGCACAAAACACATGGCACAAATTGATCTCATTTGCATAACACAAAGTGAAGCAAGCAATCAAGAGATCCTATGAGCCAAAAGAATAAAAGAATATTACAATTTGGGTAAAGGAGTGTTCTAAGGAAAATAGAGAAGCTCCCCATGATTTGTGCACAATTGAATTTTTTTTATTTGGATACAAGTGCATAAAATAGGATCATCACTCCCCCAAAATCAATAGGAACACACAACAATTGCAAGCAAACATAGATAAGAAAAGAAGCCTAGCATTTGCAACAAACATATGGTTGAGCAACATGTACATGAGGCAACCTAAGAATAGGCACAACCAAAATGATGTGTGTGAGACACGTCAAAGCACTTTAGAAGACTAGTATAAGGATGAGAATTAAGCATCAACATAGCCTTGAGTAAATGAGATACAAGGTGCAAGACATGTCCTTCCCACACACATGAAGTTAAGAAGGTCACACACACATCAAGAAAATGGGTTCACAAGCTCACTAATAGCAAACAAAAAATCAAAGCTTGTCACAACCCATGATGAAGATAGGAAATAATAGGCTTGTCAAGACAAGCATGAGAACAACAATCTTCACCAAACATGAGTGCACTAAGATGGAAAGAGGTAAGACATGCACTCATTCAACAAATGCTTCCATGGAGCCACCAAAAAGATATAAAAAGTGAATGAAATGGTGGACATGAAAGAATAGGGATATCAACTAGAGATGTAACTTCTCTCACGTGTATAAGATACTAGGTAGATGATATCCACAAAGAAGGATGTACACATAAAATAGTTACAAAAGGAAGGAATAAGATATCAAAACGGGAGTCATAAAATATACCAATGAGATCTTTGCTTGAAAGCATGGCACATGGCTTAATATAATCTTATTGTATATTAATGAACTCCAAACACACAACCATCAAAGACATCACAACTAGCAACAAGAGATCATTGTTGGGATGCTTTGAGAAAGGAAACAAGTATCACAGGAACGAGTCAAGAAATTCATGCCATGATGGAACCTACACAAGGTTAACCCCATTTCTATATATATGCATGAAGTAAATACTTGTTACCGAGATAGCATTGGTATGAAGTTGTAAATCAAATAAAATGTCCAAGCTTGGCTCTAATTTCCTCATAGTGCCACCACCTTCATGAATAAGCCAAGCACCCAATTCTTCTCAAATGTACCTAAAACATTTTAAGTACAATATGGTCCCCAAACTTATTGGGTCCGACGTAGTTAGCATAACTACAACACATAGGGTAAAACCACTTAAATATGTGCCTATTGATATGAATTTGAATTTCATGCACATCATAGCTATTAAGAATTTGATGGATTTACCATATATATATTGGATCAAATAAGGCAAACAAGGCATGTGAATTTACACATAGTAAATATGCATGCATAAGCCTACCAAAATCCAGGGAGATATAAATTGGACAAATGACCACATAACTGTTAATACTTCCAATAACAACACTAGTCATTCATGTTATCCAAAATAAATCAAAGTGACAAATCAACAGATGATAGCACACAAAGTTCAACATATGAACCAAGGAAAAAAACAATGAGCATATAAGATATGCTTTGCACACATACTCATAGGAATATCCCACTCGAGTAGATATAGGACACTATAAACAATGAGATAACAAACTCTCATATAGAGCAATAAGATGAATTCGAACAAAATGGTATTTCGGGTTATCATTGGGTGTAGAAACCAAATAAGTAAATGATCATCTATACTAACACAAGCATAACATGAGAGTTTAGCAATAACCACAATGCTTGGATAGCATAATATTAACATTCCGACTAGATAGATAATCATGAAAAGCAATAATTGGAATAGCTTTAATCAAATGATTTTCCAAATATGGTTTTAAAGATAACCATGGGCAAAACCGCACAAGAATGCCATACGTAAACAAGACATTGCATGCCATGGAGATATAAGATAATCTCAAATATAAATTCTAGGTGGCATCCCTCAATTGTTCATATTAACAAGGATTGTGATATGCACAAAGCATATCACTCCCCCATAATATGATGATCCATGTATTATCCACAAGAAGCAAATGAAACCCAACCAAGGATAATTAATGGATGAGAATTTGAGTTTCAAATGAGCTTTACATACCACATAGTACCTTGATAATATAGCACTAACAATACTAGGTAGTATCCCACATACATACACCTTTAAGGTTTGTGATATCCGTAAAACATAGCACTCCCCCATAATGTGATGATCCAGCCAAGGAAGATTCAACTAATGAAGCAATAAAGGCTTGAAACCACACACGCACAAATATATGAAGTGCATTGTGACCTACACATGCTAGATAACACAAATCAAGCATACTAGGAATCACAACTAAAAAAGCACATGCTAGGTACAAAACCTAAACATGCAAGGGACACAGTAACTTTCAATGTAAACAATGCAAGTACAAGTTACCGCAAAGAGGAGCATTGGATTGATAGATATGATGATAATCCACTTGACTTGGCATTAACCATAACATATGGTGAAAATAGTTTTTCTTCATGAAGTAGCCAAGTCTCCAATGCCCTCCACACACCTATTGATCAAGTTTGAGCTTGATGGTCCCCAACCAAGTTGGGTCCTAAGAAGTTAGTAACAATAGGCTTGGCAACCCAAATGGTCTTGTCCACTTTCAAACTTCTCTGGGAACCCACAAACTTGGCAAACACATTGCCAACAATATCCTTCTTTAGCAAATAATGATTATTGAGTATAGGAGGCTTAGATATGTTACCGTTGGAACAAGATGAAGCTATGTGTCCCTTCTTACGGAAAATATAGCAACATGTTCTCCCCTTTCTCTGCTTCTTTACCTTTTCAACTTGGAGAGCATTATCTTGGTTAGGCATGGGAAGAGGCCTTTCATTATCTTGATATTGAACTTGAGGCCACTTCCCTTGATGCTTCACACTTGAAGCCTTCTTCTTCAATGGACAAGATCTCACATGTGTCCAACATTATTGCACTTGAAGCAAATAATGTTGGCCGAATTCTTGACTTGATCTCGTCCCTTCTTCTTGTTCTTGGACTTCTTCTTGTTGGAGATGAAATCAAGTCCAATTTTGTCTTGAGGGTCCTTTTGCACACTCAAGATATTATCACAATATTTTTCCAAGTCTTTCTTCAAACTGGTGACTTGGGCCTTGAGCTCTTTATTTTCCTCTACAAGGTTAGTATTAACAAAAGAACTAGAGGAAGTAGAAACTTCATTGTTAGAGCAATAAGGCATGGTGAGAAATTCATCACAAGATGTACCAATATCATGTAGAGAGGAATTGCAAGGACTAGCACATGGCAATAAGGCACTTCGAGTAGAAGATGTGCTAATATCCACATGAGACTCACACGATTTTACCTTGGTCCACATAGCCTTATGAGCTAACTTTAGCCCATCATGAGAGATTATAAGATCCTCATGAGTGCCCGAGAGCTTTTCATAACTTTCTTCCAATTTCCCATAGTTGCTAGTTAGCAAATCAAGTTGAGTCCTTAGGTCAACATTTTCTTTTAATATCGATGCTTCATACAAGATAGAGTTAGTAGCACAAGCCTCATTATCAATATGAGAGGAGCATGTAGAAGCTAGAGACTCCGCATGAGTAGCTTGAAGTTCCTCATGAGACTTAGAGAGTTTGATGAGCTCTCCTTTGACCTTCTTGTAGTCAAGGTCAGGGGGCTCAAAATCCTCTTTAAGTTTACAATGCGTAACTTCAATCTCTTCTTTTAAAGACCTCAAGTCACTAAGACATTGATGAGCCATAGCAAGTTCATGTTCAAGTTGTTCACTTTTTGCTTGCTCGTAAAGAAATAAGTCATTACGTTTTTGAAAGCAAGCAAGAACATCTTGGAACCTTTTATAAGTGTTATTTTTAGCTCTACGAAGAGTTTTCCCAATCTCATAGAGATTTTGAGTCAAGACTTCATCATCTTCCTCATTACAACTATCATCATTGTCACTAAGAGAAGATGATACCTCGTCATTACCTCTTGCCATGAGGCACATGTGAACACAAGGGGTTGATGATGATTCTTTTGGAGAAGAGGATTCTTCATCAACCAAGCATGCCTCATTTTTCTTGATTTCCTCTACATGGTTAGTTTCACAAATAGAACTAGAGGGAATCACGATATTTCTATCATGGCAACATGGGAGATCAAGCATATCATCACAAATGAGCTTAACACCATCATTACAGGATATTTCTTCACTCACCATGTCATTACCTTGTGGTATGCCACATGTTGGTGAAGTGAAAGATGTTGGGGTATGCAAGTAATCGGAGGTGGAAGCAATAGAGAGCTCTTCATGATTTAAAAATGTGGAGAACTCCTCCATTAACTCCCCAAAAAGAATATTGTCTTCATGAAGATTGGACCCACCATATATATCTTCAATTTTGGTCCAAACATCCTGAGCCAACGAACAAGAAGAGATTGACTTGAACACCTCGAAGGTTATAGCTTGGTGAATGAAACTTAAAGCTTCACAATCAAGATGCATATCATCAAGTGATGGAGATTGTCCATCCTTTAGATTTGAATTCCCTACAACCACAATCCGCAAAGCATTTGGACCCATGGCCCGAAAGTGACAAAGCATGCGTAATCTCCACATAATGTAATTTGTGCCATTAAAACAAAATGTGTCATCGTGCACTAGTTCACTAGTCGACATCGTTACTCTCTAGGCGGTTAAGCCTAATAAGGAGAGACCTAGCTCTGATACCAATTGAAAGGACCACGATGTCGCCTAGAGGGGGGGTGAATAGGCGTTTTAAAATCTTTTACGGATTTGGCCATATCCTAATGCGGAAATAAACTAAGCGGATACTTTTCAAGCACAAATCCTAAATATACTAGGCTCACTAAGTGCACCAACAACTTAGCATAAACAAGATGAGAACAACAGGATATGAGTAAGCACAAGTAAGTCACACAAACTTACTCAGTGTATATCAAGTGGTATGGAAAAGAATAATACACACAACCACAAGTAAGCAATACAAGCTTACACAAATTGTATCACAATATATGGAATTTAATGATACAAGCAAACTCAAGTAACTTACACAAACTTACTTGAGCAATATCACAATATATGGAAGTTTATAACACAAGTTAGCAATTCACACTAATCACAATGTATATCAATAGTAGCAAGTATGAATTGCAGAAAATGAAGTGTAGGCCTAAATAATCTTTACAAGGAAATGGCCAACACAATATAATCAACCACCACAATATAATGAGGACAACAAGATATAGTAAATGCACGGTCAAATGACCAAAGTCAACCACAAGTAAGGAGTTACGGTTAGGGATAACCAAAGTCACGGAGACGAGGATGTATCCCGATGTTCACTTCCTTGGAGGGAAGCTAGTCACCGTTAGAGAGGTGGATGTTACCACGAAGGCACACCAACGCCACGAAGGCTCACCCTATTCTCCTTGAGATATCACCACGAAGGCAATTCTCAACCACTAGTGGTAGACCTTGAGGCGGCCTCCAAACCTTCACAAACTTTCCGGGGGACAAATCACAAGTTGATTCCTCACCGGAGCACTCCTACCGTCTAGGAGTCTCCAACCTCCAAGAGTAACAAGATCAAGGGGGAAATGCTCAAGACTTGCTCAAATCACGAATTGCTTTGGTCACAAGAGGGAGAGGGAGAGGATCTATCTTTTGATTGGAACAACTCTCAAGAACACTCACTAATCTCTCCGGGATCTAAGATTTGGTGTAGGAGAAGTGAGAAGGAGCCACTTGTGTTCTTGGGACGATTTGGGATGAAGTGCTCAACCCTCCCCCGGAGTGGGAGAGGGATATTTATACCCCCAAAGAAAATAGAGCCGTTTCCCGCAGTTGTTGACTTGCCCGGATGATCTGGACGCATACCCGGATGATCCGGACAATGCCCGGATGATCCGGGAAGGTCAATATACAATGCGGTGAAGTAGATACCCGGATGTCCGGGGACATAGCCGGATGATTCGGGCAATTCCCGGATGATCCGGGTGGGTAGCCGGATGATCCGGCTAGCGGAATAAGCTTCTGTGATGAATTTTACGAATGACCCGGATGATCCGGGCAGGAACCCGGATGATCCGGGCAAAGCCCAGATGATATGGGAGAGGACCCGGATGATCCGGCCAAACCAAACTGCTGCAGCCTAGAAACTGAAACAGGCACAACTTTTACATCCGGACTCCGATTTTGATGATCTTGGGCTCGTTTTGAAGCTATGAAAAAAACCCAGGTCCTCACATAGAGAACACCCAAGATGAACCAAAATGGAGGATGCAAAATATGCAAAGGTTTTATCACGTATTTGGGTAACCTATTTGGCTTTGTATTTTCTTTGGTATATAGGATATGAGTGGAATTGTGTAGAGAAGATGTTGACTTGAGCAAATCTATCATGAACCCCTTTGATCCCCTCTTAATAGTGCGGGATCCCTATAACTCAAGAATCATAAAAGGTCTACACTACATAGCTATCAATAATCCATTCTTGAGTGTATGTGTTCCTTCGGTGTTCATCACTCCACAACACTAACGTCGAAGGAACTAATACCTTTGACTCGAGCCTTTCACTTGAGCTTGAAGTTGAAGTTTATTCTTGGATCAAGTTGAATGGCAAGACATTGGTGAAGTCTTCAAGTAGCTCCCCCATACACAATGTGGGAAGCTTTGCTTTGTATTTATCTTCATGTGTCCATCATGTGATCATCCACAAGCTTCAAGCATGTAATCCTTCGGGATAGTTATCTTGAACTTGCCCTTGTCAACCATGAGCATCAACACTTGATGTCATCCTCTCATAGACACTTGAAATATCTCTCTCGATGCGAGCCCATGAGAATCTCCTCTCAAAAACATAGGCAACACATAGTATGGGTTAGTACACAAAGCGCAATTGACAAATTCTTACCATACCACAAGATCTCACGTGGCACATGATTTGCGCTTGTGTGTTGACCATCTTTGAATTCAATCTTCGATCTTCATCTTGGTCAACCTTAATCTTTGCTACATGATTAATCTTGATGCACAACTACATGTATATGGCATTCATTCCGAATCCATTCAATATCCTTCTTGCATCACCCATGGAACAAACCTTCCTATATAACTTGATGTCATTGTTTCTTCATAGGAATTGTCATTCATTATCAAGTCTCGATGCATATATAGATGTTGATGGATTTCATCCACCAATTCATCCAATATTCTTCATGCATTGCAAATGGAACTTTCCTTCAAATGTATATCTCAGTGCAAACATTAGTCCATTAGGATTGTCATTTAATTACCAAAACCACACATGGGGACTACATGTACTTTCAAATGGGCAATGAATAAAACACTATATCTCAGGTATGCCCATTAATGTTGAAAGCAATGTTATCCAAACTTTGACACCGGAAGAACACATAAAGGAAACCTTCTGGAACACTCTAGAATATTGAAAAAAGGAGGTATGTGATACGGTAAGTAAACGGACTTTGAAAAATCCGCAAAAATATTTTTGTCAGTTTTGGAATATTTAGAAATTTAGGAAAATAAGAAACTTCCAGGAAAGTGACCCTGGTGGGCACGATACACAAGGGCGCGTCAGGCATGCCTGGCGCACCCAGGTGGGTTATGCCCACCTCGGGTACTTTTCGGACTCCATTTTTTTCCGTTCTTCTTATTCCCTGTGGGAGTCCTGGACTAGGGGGTCCACGGGCGTCCGGTCTATTGATGTGGGCCGTCAAGATATAAGACAGAAGATTATCTCTCGTGTTCGGTGGGGCCTCCCGTATGTGTGGATGACAAGTATAGGTGTCCGGATATCTTATTCCTGTCTGTAAAACCGACTTTGTACAACCCAAAGCCCCTCTGGTGTCTATATAAACCGGAGGGTAGATCTGACGCGGGATCACAACATTGCTAGGCTAGCTAATCTAGGGTTAGGCGAATCGATCTCAAAGTAGATCAACTCTTGTAACCCATATACCCTTGAATATAATCAAGCAGGAGTAGGGTTTTACCTCCATTAAGAGGGCCCGAGCCTGGGTAAACACTGTGTCCTTTGTCGGTAGTTACCATTGGTCCTCACACGTACAGCTTGGCCCCCTACCCGAGATCTGCCGGTTTTCACACCGACATTAGTGCTTTCATTGAGAGCTCCACTGTATCATCAACAAAAGGATCAATGGATCATCTCTTTGTCAATGATGACGCTGCGTCAAGGGAGATCTTTCTCCCTGGAAAGGTTTTTGTGTTCGTGGCTTTGTGCTTCGTGCCAACTCGACCGGACGCCTCGAACAGGTCGATAGTTATGCCCCCGGCCACCAGATCAGGTTTGGAAACCTAAATTATGTTGCTCGCGTTCGAGAAGACCTAGTCTTCAACAGGTTCGCGGCCTCAGCTGCCACTCTGTGTCCCCGCCAAGAATACTCTTCGAATCCCCTGTCAGAGCCAGCTCAGGGATCAACACCCATACCCACCTCGGCCTTAGATTCGGGGCAGGTCTCATTGTTTGAAGACTGGAGCTTTAGCCCCGCCGAACTTCTTCCCCTTACGGAACTCCCGACCGAAGACCCAGATGCAACTTAGACTTGGCTCTTGGTAGCCATCCCGAACTGTCGATGGCTGCACTCAGCGGTCCCAATCAGGTGTCCCATGCCGAACTCAGCCCGGCAGGTCCGTAGTTTCCGGTCCCACTTCCTCTCATAGATGAAGCATTGGGATTGAAGCAGTCCCGCGCCATCACGGAGGCCTTAACTTTGAACCATACCCAGCTTGGACTGGGGGCTGAGAGTGGGGAATTTTACGCCACACCCACCACCCACTTAATAGCCACTGTCGAAGACTTAACCGGCATGCTAGACTACGCATTCGAAGACATCGATGGTATGGACGACGATGCCGACGCTGAACCAAGCCAAGTCCCACCCGTCACAGAGCGTTGGACGACCACCTCAACCTACGATGTGTATATGGTGTTACGTCGAATGAAAAGAACGAAGAGGATAATCCGAGCCCCGACGAGGACAAACCCGTCGATAAACCACCAAAGGGCCGACATCAGCGGCGCCACTCATGATCGCGTTGGGTGAAGGATAGTAACACCGGAACCAGAGACAATGAGACTCCAGATGACATCAAAGATCCCGAATACCCCGTCGAGCCCATGTCCGAACAAGACGAGAGGGAAGAGGGTGAACATAGTCCCGAACACGCTGATCATGAAGATTCGGAGGATAGCAACTATATGCCAGAATCCGAAAAGGAGGCCAGCCTCGGTAACGAAGATTTATCATCCCAGAGGAACCCCTCAATCAAGAACGCTTCAAGCGACAGCTTATTGCTATAGCCCAAAGCCTAAAAAAGAAGCAACAGCAGCTCAAAACCGAACAAGATACGCACAACGAAAGGTGAACTAATGTCCTGGCCGCTGAGGAATTCGGCCATGAGCGACCTGTTAAAAGTTACCCCAAGCGCAAGTTGTTGCCATAGTTCGATGACGAGGCCCTTGAGCCAATACCGTCGAAATACAATTAGGCAGACCAACCAACCGACCACCACATGGACGGGATAAAGCGGCATATCAAGCCGAACACCAACCGGCACCTCCTCGCCGAAGAGGCAGGCAGACGGCAGCTGCAGGATACATGTACGACTTGCAACGCGACCTAGCCAATAAAGCTGGTCAGACTAGACCAATCTGCGGATCAAGGGGTCATGCCCCGGCGCGAGACAATGGCTATGAAGTCCGGCATGACGACCGCTACTATGTTTGGGATCAGAACCGAACTCAGATGTCAGTCAATCTCCGCCGCGACGTTGCGCAATATAGAGGGGACGCACCCCCCCTATGCTTTACCAATGAGGTCATGGAACACCAGTTTCCGGAAGGGTTTAAACCCGTAAACATCGAACAGTACGATGGAACGACAGATCCGGCCATCTGGAATGAAGATTTTCTTCTCCACATTCACATGGCTCGAGGAGATGATCTCCAAGCCATTAAATATCTTCCTCTAAAGCTAAAAGGACTAGCACGGCACTAGCTAAACAGCCTCCCAGAAAAAAATCCATTGGAACCTGGGAAGACATGGAAGATGCTTTTCGGGCTAACTTTCAGGGCACTTATGTCCGTCCACCGGATGCTGACGACTTGAGTCACATTATTCAACAGCCAGGTGAATCAGCCCGCAATTTTTGGAACCAGTTCTTAACTAAAAAGAACCACATCATAAACTGTCCGGACGCCCAAGCCTTAGCGGCCTTTAAACACAGCATCCGCGACGAATGGCTCGCGTGACACCTTGGGCAAGAAAAGCCGAAGACCATGGCAGCCTTAACAGCACTCATGGACCGTTTCTGTGCTGGCGAAGACAGTTGGTTGGCTTGTAGAAGCAACAGCTCCGGTGACCCAGGCACTTGTGAGGTGCGGGGCGGCAATGGTAAACCCAACTGCAATAAAAACAAACGTCGGAACTATAACAACGACGACGCCGACGATACGACAGTCAACGTTGGATTCAGCTGTCCCAAATCTGGTTAGCGGAAGAAACCTTTCAAAGGCAATAAAGGCGAGCCATCTGATACGTCTCCAATGTATCTATAATTTTTGGTTATTCCATGTTGTTTGAGAGAAATTTATTCTTACGCGGATGCTATTTCAGCACTAGTTCTGAAACTTGAAAGTAAATTTATTCGTACCCATCCTACTTTGCAAAGATTGTTTTTTGACCTCCCTGACATAAAGAATCCTAGGTCCAAAATGTTGGCCACTCTCGTTCTTATAAATGAATTTCACTACATAATACGAGAAGCTAGGGAAATCTTTGATTTTTATGGTATGAATCGTGAAAAACCCGTCATAGATGAAATTCTTTACAATAGTGATAATGCACTAAGGCATTTTCTTGGGGATAATAAGATCTTTGATGAGAATCTTAAAAAGGAAGTCTCTATTCTAGATATAATCCAACAAGTTTTTAATAATGTTAATCAACACTACTCTTGGATTGTTGCGGGTAATCAAAGGGGTTATGATGAAAACCAACTAAGGAATGCTAAAGTTTCCATGGATAATATGTTTTATGTTGTGTTTACAAAACCCCATGATGAAAATACCTCTAAGAAAATTAAGAAGAAAAAGGATGACAAAACTTAGCTCCTTGCTTTATGCCTAGCTAAGGGCATAAAACTATAGCGCTTATTGGGAGGCGAACCAATGAATAAAAATTATTATTTCTGTTTGCTTTCTGGTCTTGAGTGTTAGCACAATTATGCTACTGTTATGATTGTGTTCTTTTTGTTTTAGTTAGTGTTTTTGCCAAGTAAAGCCTTTAGGATATTCCGGGGTGATAGTTGTTTGATCTTGCTGAAAAAGATAGAAACTTTGTGCTCAGAAAAATAATTATCATAAATCACAGAAAATAGATTTTATCCTGATTATTTTTGCAAAAGATTAATACACAAATAATTCTGGTCTTCCTAATTTGGTAGAATTTTTGGAGTTACATAAGTATTCTAAAGTTCCAGATTACTACAAACTGTCCTGTTTTGACAGATTCTGTTTTCTTTGTGTTGTGTGCTTATTTTGATGGCTCTATGGTTTTTTAGATGAGTTTTTGACATAGATAAGTTGGAATAAAGTAGATATAATACAAAAAAAATTGGTTTGACACAGCACTTATAGTAGTGGTTTGCTTTCTTTCACTAATGGATCTCACAAGGGTTTTGTTGAGTTTTGTGTGATTGAATTTTCAAGTTTTGTGTTATCTTACGATGGATGAAAGAAGGATAGAAAAGCCTAAGCTTGGGGATGCCCCGGCATACCAAGCTATTATCAAAGAATGAGAAACCAACTAAGCTTGGGGATGGCCCCGAGTGGCATCCCCTCTTTTTTCTAACGACCATCAGTATTTTACTCGAGACTATATTTTTTTCGTCACATGATATGTGTTTTGCTTGGAGCGTCTTCTATGATATGTGTCTTTGCTTGTTTTATTTTGTGTTTTAAGTCATCAATCCTTGCTGTACACACCTATTTAAGAGAGCTAAAATTATGCCATGACTTGTTAGAATTGCTCTCTATGCTTCACTTAAATTTTTATGGGCAATGGACTTGCTCTAGTGCTTCACTTATATCTTTTTGAGCACGGTGTGCTTAGTGTTTTTGAAGAAATGCTCTCTTGATTCACTTAGATTTATTTGAGAGTTAGTAAAGTTCTGAAGAAATTCTCTCTTGCTTCACTTAAAATATTTTGAGAGAAAGAAAATATGTTATTCTCATGATCTTCACTTATATTTGTTTGAGCTTTTGAAAAGCAACACATGAAAATTAGTCCCAAAGTGATAGATATCCAAGAAGGATAAAGAAAGAAAAAAATATATGTCATGAAGATCATTGGACAAAATAAACTTGATTCTTAGTAATAGTTTTGAGATATGATGATGTGATATGTGAGTTATGTCGGCGAGTAATTGTGCTCTAGTAAGAATATTGGTGTTAAGGTTTTTGATTCCCTATGCATGCGTGAAAGTCAATAATTATGGAATGAAAATTATATCCTACTTGTGGTGCATTATTCGGTGTTAATTATGCTTAATGCTTGCTTATGAGATTATTTGTTTCTTGGTTAGTCGCTTCTCAATCTTTTTGCTAGCCTTCATTTTGCACCAAGTATGACCTCTACTTGTGCATCCAAATCCTTTAAACCAGTTTTGCCAGACGAGTCCACTATATCTACCTATATGCGGTATTCTTCTGTCGTTCTAAGAAAATTTGCACGTGCCATCTCTAAGTTTCAAAATGAACTTCTCTTTTGTGTGTTTGTTTCGCTCGCGTAACAGTAACGGGTAGCTAATATTTTCCATGCTAGATGTGTTCTTCTCATGATGAGTGTTTATTCACTTGTCATTGCACGAGAGTAAGGCAAAGGTATTAGGGATGCCCAGTCTTGAAATGCAAAAATGAATTTACTTTATGTTGTCAAATAATAAATTCCTTCGAAAGTGCTGGTATGGAGGGCACCCATGGATACGGCTAGCCATGGAAAGTGAAAGTTATGGTGGAAAAAGGAATAAACTTTACTTTCTGCTTGGGAACCGCCTATGATATATCTAGCATGGAAAGTGTTGGGATGCTCCAAGTCGTTTTCGTTGGTAGGATGGATACACCTCCCAAAATGTTTTTATCTCTAATTTTTTGCTTTGAGCTCTGGCACCTCTACAAATACCTACTTCCCTCTGCGAAGGGCCTTTCTTTTACTTTATGCAATCTTTATTTTTGAATTTGAGTCTCCATCCTCTCTTATAAAATCACCAACTAGGGGACAATATGATCGTACTTAAGTATTGGGTGTAGCTAATATTCGAGTGTGTTTCATGACTGGATCAATGTTTGAGCATGATGGGCTAGGGATAACTTGTTTTAGCATTGGTATTTTGAAAAACATGGTTGCTTGTTGATATGCTTGAGTATCTAAATTATTATGTCAAAACAAGACTATTGCTTTGAATCACATAAAAGTCCAAATGTCCATGCTATGAATAAAAGAATATGATATGACATCATAAACAACACTCCACATCAAAAAAATTTGTTTTATCACTTACCTACTCGAGGACGAGCAGGAGTTAGCTTGGGGATGCTGATACGTCTCCAACGTATCTATAATTTTTGTTTATTCCATGCTGTTTTATTATCAATCTTGGATGTTTTATAATCATTTATAGTCATTTTATATCATTTTTTTGGACTAACCTATTGACATAGTGCCAAGTGCCATTTGTTGTTTTCTTCATGTTTTTACATCACAGGAAATCAATATCAGATGAGGTCCAAATGCCACGCCAATTTACAATGATTTTTTATGGGCCAGAAGGAACACAACGGGCCGTGGTTGCACCTGGGGGGAGTCCCGAGGAGAAGACAACCCACCAGGGCACGCCAGGAGGCCCATGCAAGCCCTGATGGGTTGTTCCCACCTCAGGTGCCCCCTGGACCGACTCTTTGCTCTATAAATACCCCAATATTCTAGAAACCCTAGAGGAGTCGATGAAATTTTCATCCAGCCGCCGCAGAGTCCAGAACCACGAGATCCAATCTAGACACCATCACGGAGGGGTTCACCACTTCCATTGGTGCATCTCTGATGATGCGTGAGTAGTTCTTTGTAGACCTTCGGGTTCATAGTTAGTAGCTAGACGGATTCCTCTCTCTATCTTGATTATCAATACAATGTTGTCTTGGAGATCCATATGATGTAAGTCCTTTTTGCGGTGTGTTTGTTGGGATCAGATGAACTTCGAGTTTATGATCACTTATATCTTTTTATATCCATGAAAATTATCTGAGTTCTTTGATCTCTTATATGCGTGATCTCTTATAGTCTCGTATTTCTTCTCTGATATTTGGGTTTTGGTTGGCCAACTTGATCTATTTATCTTGCAATGGGAAGATGTGCCCGGTAGTGGGTTCGATCTTATGATGCTTGATCCCAGTGACAGAAAGGGAACCAACATGTATGTATCGTTGCTACTAAGGATAAAAAGATGGGAACCATATCTGCCGCAATATATAAACGGATCTTGTCTACATCATGTCATCGTTCTGATTGCATTACTCCATTTTTCCATGAACTTAATACACAAGATGCATGCTGGATAGTGGTCGATGTGTGGAGTAATAGTAGTAGATGCAGGCAGGAGTCGGTCTACTAATCTTGGACGTGATGCCTATGTAATGATCATTGCCTGGATATCGTCATGATTATTTGAAGTTCTATCAATTGCCCAACAGTAATTTGTTCACCAACCGTTTGCTATTTTTCTTGAGAGAAGCCACTAGTGAAACCTACGGCCCTCGGGTCTTCTTTCTCATATATTTGCCTTGCGATCTACTTTTTCCTTGTGTTTATTTTCAGATCTATTAAACCAAAAAATAAAAAAATACCTTGCTGCAATTTATTTGTTCCGTGATATATTTATCCTATCTAAAAATTTACCTCACATCCTTTGCCTATCTTGAGGCGCCGTACCCTGAAAGGGATTGAAAACCCCTTTAACACATCGGGTTGCGAGGTGTTGTTCTTTGTGTGCAGGGGCTATTTACGTTGTGTTGCTTGGTTCTCCTACTGGTTTGATAACCTTGGTTTCATATCTGAGGGAAATACCTACCACCGATGTGATGCATCATCCCTTCCTCTTTGGGGAAAAAACCGACGTAGCTTCAAGCGGCCATCCAGCTTAGATAAAATCCTCAAGAGGCCTTGTCAGATTCATGGCATGCCCGATAAGCCTGCGAACCATACCAATAGGAATTGTTGGGTTTTCAAACAGGCCGGAAAAATCAATACTGAACACAAGGGAAAAGGGCCTCCAAGCAAAGACGATGACGAGCCCCGTTGAAAGGATCGATATAGTTGACTAGAGGGGGGGGGTGAATAGGCAACTGACAATTTTTAGCCTTTCTTTACCAAATTAAACTTTGCATAAAAGTAGGTTGTCTAGATATGCAACTAGGTGAGCAACCTATATGATGCAACAATAATAAGCACACAAGCAAGCAAGGGATATAACACAATATAACTTGCACATGTAAAGGTAAGAGATAACCAAGAGTGGAACCGATGGAGACGAGGATGTGTTACTGAAGTTCCTTCCCGTTGAGGGGAAGTACGTCTCCATTGGAGCGAAGTGGAGGCACAATGCTCCCTAAGAAGCCACTAGGGCCACCGTATTCTCCTCACGCCCTCACACAATGCGAGATTCTGTGATTCCACTATTGGTGCCCTTGGAGGCGGTGACCGAACCTTTAAAACAAGGTTGGGGCAATCCCCACAACTTAATTGGAGGCTCCCGACGACACCACCAAGCTTCACCACAATGGACTATGGCTCCACGGTGAACTCAACCGTCTAGGGTGCTCAAACACCCAAGAGTAACAAGATCTGCAAGGGATTAGTGGGGGTCGGGAATCAAATTTCTCTTGGTGGAAGTGTAGATCGAGGCCTTCTCAACCAATCCCTAGAGAATCAACAAGTTTGATTGGCTAGGGAGAGAGATCGGGCGAAAATGGAGCTTAGAGCAACACTGGAGCTTGGAGGTGGAAGAGGTAGTCAACTCGGAGAAGAAGACACCCCTTTTATAGTGGAAGAACAAATCCAACCATTATCCACAAATTCAGCATGCGACACGCGGTACTACCGCATCACACAAGCGGTACTACCGCACGGGCCTGCGGTACTATGACGGCGGACCGCGGTACTACAGCTGGCACGGCAGGGGCCATGACTAGACCTGATGTGCTAAGACAAGGAGCGGTAGAACCGCTGGCATGGTACTACCGCGCCCCCTTGCGGTACTAACGCAAGGCAGGGATAGTCAAGGCTGAGAAGGCACGGACATAAAAAATTACATCCATGACTACTTCCGCTGAGTTTAGGTCCATGCAAAAAATCCGACACGGTACTACCGCAAGCCCGGCGCGGTACTACCGTGTAGGGCGCGGATGTAAAAAATTACATCCGCCCCTACTTCCGCTCATGCTGCTGTGCCTGGCCAGAGCTCGTGGTACTACCGCGCCCAAGGCGCGATACTACCGCGTAGGGTGCGGATGTAAAAATTACATCTGCCCCTACTACCGCTCGGGCAGCAGCACCTGTACTGAGGCCACGGTACTACCGTGCAGGAGGCCGGTACTACCGCAAGGGCCTGCGGTAGTACCGCTCTGGGGAGCAGTACTACCGCCTGCCTCAGTACAACAACATTAGGAGTCCTTCATTTTGCATAGACATGAAGAGACGGAGGACGCTCCAAAGAGCCAAAGGAAAGGTGGTGCAAAAAGGGACAGGCGTGTACGTGTTGATTCCACCCAAACCTTTCCAACGCGGACCCCCTCTTAATAGTACAGCCTTCCTACGGCTCAAATCCACTAAAAAGAAAGATAGAGGAACGCCGTCTTCAATAGTCTTCGAGGGGCACCAAATCGTCTTGTGTTTAGACATGATATATCTAAAATGCTCAATGCACACGATTAGTCCGAAAAAGCATTGTCATCAATCACCAAAACTACTAAGGGATAAATATGCCCTTACAATCTCCCCCTTTTTGGTGGATTGATGACAATACGGGATTTGAACATAGGGATATAAAATGAAATAACGGCGAACCCACCATCTATAAAATATAGACGGGCTCCCCCTAGATGTGTGCACTCTAGAGAAGTGCTTTGGATTGCACGACACACATACTAGGATCAACACTCCCCCTATATTTATAGACAAGGCATCTCTTGAAACAATATAACTAACACTAAGCAAGTAGGCAAGATGATGAATATGAGCATCAAGAGAAGGGCACAAGATAGCATAGGCTCATGAACTACTAAGTAACGAAGACAATAAGATACGCTAGTGCATATGTCTTACACCATATGATAGATAACTTGGTCTTACAAGCACAAACCAAACCAAAGCAAATGAGGTTCAACAGACCAAAAGCAAAGCGACAAAGCGAAACACACAACACAAGACATGCAAATCCTACACTCTCTCCCCCTTTGGTATCGAGACACCAAAAAGGCAGAGAGGACACCTATGACACAGGTGGTAGCTCAGGCTGAAAACGACTCCTCACAGGTCTCGGCAGCGGGAAGAGACTTCTCCTCTGACTCCGTCCACTTATACCCCTGGTTGGCTATCCAATCGGCCTCCAGAGTGATGATTTCCTCTGAGCCACTGGTCACATTCTCGCCAAAGGTCCTCAATATCTTCTTATCGCGCTGGCGACTCTTCTTGGAGGCAACATGGTCCATGTACTGCCCCTGGGTCTGGATGAAAAACAGCGCCATCATCTTCTTCTTCGGCTTCTTAGCCCAAGAGGGCTCAGTAGAGGGAGGAGTGTATCCATCAGAACTGTCCTCATCCGCTTCCTCCTCCTCGATCTCATCCTCATCCACATCCATCTTGGCAGCCTCGGCCTCAGCACTGGTGGTGGTGTTAGCCCATTGGCTCTTGATGCAGAGCTTGATGGGCTCATGACGAATCCAGCCGGGGGCAATGAACTCATCATCGGGATAGAGCTTCTCCCAAGTCTCGGTGATCAAGAGAAACAGGTAAGGCCCATAGATGGGGACCTTACGGTTGAACACTACAAACTGAAGCTCGCACCACATGATATGTGAGACATCAAGTGGTTGCGTCTGAGGACTCGCCTCCTCACAAAGGAGCATCATATCCACAATATAGGCATGCACCTTGCCCTTGTCACCGATGCACGGGAAGAGGGAGTTGCGGAAGTTCCGATGCATGATGTCAAGGAAGGAGTTCAGCACCCACACCTTCTTCTTACTAGGAAGCATCTTCATAACAAAGAAGGGCTGAAGCTTGTTCTTGTTGGCTGACTCAGGGTTGGCATGAGGGCAAACACCAACGGGCGTGTCGAGCCCCGCATCAGGAACCTGAAGCAAATCCATGAAGTCCTTCCACTTAGTAGTCATCTGTTGACCATTGGTCATCCATGTCATGGTCCTTGGCTCATCAGTATGGAAGTGGACCGAAGCAAACAACTGAGCCACAATCTTTGTTGGGATCTACGGTAGGGTGCGTCGACTGCAAATTTAAAATTTTCCTATGCGTAGAACACCAGGAACATGCTAAGGGAGATGGGTTACAGATCGTTACCACTAGACGTGCAGTGTCGTCCAGCGGAAGTAGAGTTGAGGCAGCGCGTCCGTGTGGATCGTCTCCTCCTCGTCCGATCTCCCTGGAACAGCCGGTCGTCCGATCCCACGTACAAGTTCGCCGGAGCAGCGCGAGTGCACCGCCTCTAACGGTATCCGCGCGTGCAAGAGGAACACCGTGCGGCGGACTGCTAGGTCCGATCACACAGTCAGCGGCGAATGGAAGTGGCTATTCGCAACACATGCAAAACCCTAGTGATAGCGCCGAAGTGATCAACCAAATGAGTGTGCCGCACCTCCACTTTATATAGGCATCCATCGCGGGCTCAACACTTGGGCCTCGCACGGGGCCTAAAGCCCACAAGTCTACTCAGCCACAATCCGAATACATCTCAGATCACATCCAACCAGTGTCCTCAGATCCGACCTCGTAGGTTCCTTCCCTTAAGTGTGCGACCCCTTAGGTTCAATTCAGCTTGGTCACAGTTCGGATCACCTCCGACCTGCACGGTTGGTAGCGGCCTCTAGCAAGGCGTGATGACCACCAAGCAGACTATGGAGCTGGTTAGGCAAACCTGTACAACGTGTCACACTTCTGTTCCCTTTGCCTCACGATATATGTTGTCGGGCTCAAGGCGAGATTGTCATCCTTGTGCTAGCCCGACCTCTTTCTCGTTCCAGTGATACCGACCACAAACTGGAATATCTCATAATCCTTGTCGCATGGCCATGCTTATCCTGGCCGGATCACACGAGGGGCCCAGAGTATATCTCTCCTGATCGGAGGGGCAAATCCCATCTTTCTCGACCATGCCTCGCAGCATGGGACTGGGCAAACCCGAAACCTACCTTTGTAATTACCCAGACACGGAGTAGCGTTTGGTCGGCCCAAAGCAAGTCTGTCACCATCCCGAGTACATGCGTCAGCTCTAGTCTTAGGACATAGAACGTATGTTGTACTAGAGACTCACAGATGACATATCGCTGCGTCTCATAGTTGGGTTTGTCCGACTCGGACCTTATCTCGACTCGGATCCGACTTTCGAATCCGACCAGACCTTTCCAAGTCCATATTATCCGGTAAGCATCCAATGGTCCATGGCTAGCGAGACCAAGCCATCGACCGTGTCATATGCTAGTATAGTCGGCTGCGCGTCCACACAACCCTTTCGACTAGGGACCTTTTAGGACAGTCATCATAAAATGCATAGTCCCACAAAAAAGTCACGTACTTGCTGATACACATCATTGATAATGTCCAAGGACTATCTTTATTAATAAACACATAGGAAATATCATCATACATGATTGCCTCTAGGGCATATCTCCAACAATCTTTGTGTCTAAGTCCAGGTGAAAGGTAAGCATGTGCTCAATGCCAAATTGCTCCACCGGGACCAAGGCCTCACCAAAATAGTCACGGTGCTTATCTTGCCTCATGTGATTCATGTCGATCCAGTGCACATCCACGTAGATGTTCTGATTGGCCTTTATCACATCCAGATAGATAAGGTTCTGCTGCTTGGTCCAGAACAGATCATTCCCTCTGAAGTTGGCACAGGGATTAACATAGGGGTTGATCTTCCTTCAAACAATGAAGTCAGCCAGTGGTATCTCATCCATGCCCATGCTGGGCTCCTTGAGCTTGGTGGTGGTGTGCTTGGTTCTGCGTTGGGAGGCATTGGAGCCCTGTGGAGCTTCATCTTGGTTGCGGAGGCGCTTCGAGCCCATGTCACGACTGGGATTCGGGCAACGAACATTGGAACTGGAGCCACCACCTAAGACACACAACACAAAAACGCAAGAAAAGCGAGAAGGATCAATGCAAAGATCAGGGCCAAAGCCAAAAGAAACAAGCAAGCACGAGACTTGGAAGGACAAAACAGCAAAATTTGCAAATCTATGGTAGTACCGGACCGGCGCACGGATGTAAAAAAATTACATCCACTCCAGCCGCGGTAGTACCGTGCCGGGGTGGCACGGTAGTACCGCGCCTGCAGCGAAAGTAATTTTTTACTTCCGCGCCCCGAGCGGTAGTACTGCTCCAAGGGAGTGGTAGTACCGCAGGAGGCAGATCATGGGCGAGGATGCGGTAGTACCGCTCCAGGAGGAGCGCTAGTACCGCATGGAGACAAAAGCCACAGAAATGGTGGATCTGAATCTAGGAACAACCGCAAAACTATATCGGTACTACCGTTGATCAAACTAAACTGTTGTGTCATTCCAAATAGCATGCTTACTACACTACCACTCTCCTACAATTCCCTCTTGCATAGATTTAGACAAAAAACACATGAACAACACATGCATCTCCCCAAGACCTAGAAGCAAAGAACGGAACAAAAAGAGAAGGACTTGGGGAAATACCGGGGTTCATGGCAAGTGGACGAGGTGGGGAATGATCCCACCAGACGGAATACGAGGAGAGCGGCCGGAGACAGAGATCCAGCGAGGACCACCAGCGCCGTTCTTGGGCAGGAGAGAGAGACGGGGTGGGGAAAAGAGATGAATGGGTTTGAGAGAGTTGGAACTCCCCCTGCCCCGCTCTTAACCCCCACCCGCTCACGACCGCGTGGTAGTACCGCGGGTCATCGCGGTAGTACCGCCCGGGCGGAAGTACCGCTCGCTGGGCGATAGTTCCGCTCTTCCAGCGGCAGTAAAAAATTACTGCCGCGATGGAAGTAGTGGTAACGTGCGCCTAGGATGCAACTGTGCACGCACAGAGCAATCCACTCCTGCGGTAGTACTGTGGCTTGCGACTGTAGTACCGTACCCCAAGAGAGTGCAAGTTTCGCAAAAGAGAGGCAAACGGCCTTTGCAATGCAACCTTCAAGACATCGAACACACCAAGAGGCGAGCACAAGAGACAACACAAACACGAAACAAAAAGAAGGCAAAAGACAACGAAGACCAAAACACAAAACAAAAACTCTCAGGAAGAGAGGGCGGTGGCCGGAGACACCTATTTATGAGTCAATTGGTATGGCACCGCGAAGAATTATCCTTGGGCCCATGACCAAAACTCATCTTTGAAGCACAAGTACCATCAAAAATTGCTAATGTGAAAGAGTTGATCAATTTATGCATAATGGGGGAGGGAGAGTTCATTGAGAGAACAACACTCCCCCTATGTCCATGCCTACACCTAAACAAGATATCACGTTCAGTATGGTGGGGTGTGCAAGGGTTCAAGATACATTGCTCGAATCAATGATATTTAGCTCATGCCTTAACTCGCGAAATCTTGCTTCATCCAAGGGCTTCGCGAAAATATCTGCAAGGTTATCATGAGTGTTGACATACTTGAGCTTGATCTCCCCTCGCCTAATGTGATCCCGGATGAAGTGATACCGAATCTCAATATGCTTCGTCTTGAAGTGTTGCACCGGGTTGAGAGCGATATTGATGGAACTTTCATTGTCACACCAAAGAGGCACTTCGTCACAAGTGACACCGTAATCCTTCAAGGTTTGCCTCATCCATAGAAGTTGAGCACAACAACTACCGGCAGCCACATACTCCGCTTTGGTGGACGAGAGAGATACACAACTTTGCTTCTTAGAAGACCAACTCATCAAAGAGCAACCAAGAAATTGGCACCCTCCGAAAGTGGACTTCCTATCCACTTTGTCTCCCGCCCAATCTGAGTCTGAATAGCCCAAAAGATCAAAGTTTGCTCCTCTTGGGTACCATAAGCCAAAGTTTGGGGTATGAGCCAAATATCGAAAGATTCACTTGACTGCCACAAAGTGCCTTTCCTTAGGTGCGGCTTGAAACCGTGCACAAATTCCCACACTCAATATGATATCCGGTCTAGATGCACAAAGGTAAAGCAGGGAGTCAATCATGGAGCGATATACCTTTTGATCCATGGCTTTACCGTTGGGATCTATGTCAAGTTGGCATTTGACCGGCATTGGAGTGGAAGCCGGCTTGACATCATTTAGCTTGAATCTCTTGAGCATGTCTTGAGTGTATTTGGCTTGGTTGATGAAGGTTCCTTCTCTTCTTTGCTTGATTTCGAACCCGAGAAAGAACTTCAATTCTCCCATCATAGACATCTTGAATTTTGAGGTCATGAGCGCAGCAAATTCCTCATTGAAAGCTTTGTTGGGGGAACCAAAGATAATATCATCAACATATAGTTGGCATACAAACAACTCCCCTTTGACCTTCTTAGTAAAAAGAGTGGGGTTGATTTTCCCAATTTGAAACCCACGATCGTGCAACAACTCGGTAAGGTGCTCATACCACGTATGTGGGGCTTGGTTAAGGCCATAGAGTGCCTTCTCGATTTGGTACACATGATCGGGGAAGTAGGGATCCTCGAACGCCGGGGGTTGTTTGACATACACCAACTCATTAATAGGTCCAATAGGAAAAGCACTCTTCACATCCATTTGTTGCAACTTGAAATTATGATGAGAAGCATAAGCAATCAACAAATGAATAGATTCAAGGCGAGCAACAGGAGCAAAGGTTTCATCGTAGTTGATACCCTTGACTTGGGAGTAGCCTTGTGCCACTAAATGAGCCTTGTTGTGAACAATGATCCCATGAGCATCTTGCTTGTTCTTGAATATCCACTTGGTTCCAATGACATTGTGATTCCCCGTTGGCCTTGGCACCAATCTCCACACTTGGTTGTGCTCGAAGTTATTGAGTTCTTCATGCATGGAATTGAGAAAATCCGGATCCTTGAGCGCCTCATAAACCTTTTGCGGTTTGACACAAGAAACAAACGCGTGAATAGTTGGCTAAGTGCCTATGAGTGCTTACCACCTTTCTTAGGATTCCAACCACATTTTCCATGAGATGCCCTTTTGTTGTGAGCTTGGAAGCAATCTTCGCGGCACGACGCTCTAATTCCTCCTCAGGTGTGAAAAGAGGAGCAGAAACTTGATCATCTTGAGCGTCGTCATGAGGTTGTTCTTGATGTTGAGCTTGCTCTTGATCTTGAACTTGCTCGGAAGGGAGAACTCGACCTTGGGCATCACTTGGTGGCTCACCACCATCTTGAGGTTGATCTTGCCCTTGATATTGTTCACGAGGTTGAGGGCCTTCACTTTGTTCTTCGGAAGCATGTGGGTCTTGGGTTGGTGATGGCTCCACTTGAGTGGAGCATTGTCCTTCTCCTTCAGCCACAAGGGCTTCCACAATGGGTAGGATATGACCAACACCCATTCTTCTTATGGCTTGGGGAGGAATTTCATCACCTACATCACAAGTACCACTTTGCTCCACTTGGGAGACGTTATTCTCATCAAACTCCATGTTACACGTCTCCTTAATGAGTCATGTGGAGTTGTTGAGGACACGGTAAGCATGAGAGTTTGTAGCATTACCAACAAATATGCCCTCATGAACTCTAGCCTCGAATTTAGACGACCGGACACGTTTCTTGAGAATGAAACACTTACAACCGAACACCCGGAAGTACTTGAGGTTGGGCTTGTTACCGGTGAGTATTTCATATGAAGTCTTGTTCAAGCCTTTGCAAAGATAGAGCCGATTGGATGCATGACATGCGGTGTTGATGGCTTCAGCCCAAAAGTTGTAAGGAGACTTGAACTCCGCCATCATGGTCCTTGCCGCATCCATCAACGTCTGATTCTTCCTCTCTGCAACACCAGTTTGTTGAGGGGTGTATCGTGCGGAATATTGATGCTCGATCCCCTCATCACTAAGAAACTCATCTATCTGTTCAACATCTCTTTCCAATGGTGTTTTTCTCTTTAGTGGGCCCTAACCCATAGGTCTTTTCCCAGGATCTTACCTGACTCTTCTAATTATTCCGGAGCCATTACTAATTCTTTTCGAGTTTGACGTAAGAATGAATTTCATCAGTCAGATGCCATCTCCAAGATCGCTTTCAAATTATTTTCATCTTTGGTTCAACCCTTCCGCTTTTTCATTCTCCCGGAGTATGTCAGTAATTTTGATGGTGTTCCTCGTCGTCTTTCTCAACATTTGAAGACCGAAGAAAATTTCTCTTAAATCTTGTCTGTTCTCCCAGAGATTCATGGTGCTAGCTCGATGTTATCCTATCAAATTGTTTCCAGTCGTGCAATTCTTTTCATCCATCCAGAGTATGTCAGGAGTTGTTTTTTCCATTTCTTTTCACTGGAGGCCATCATTCTAGTTATCGTTCTCTATTTATCCCGGCGCTTCATTCAAAGGTTCTTTAACCAGCTCGAGTTCTTCCAATTCTCTTGTATCTGAATCCTATCAAGCATATTTGTTCTTCTAATTATTCCCGGTGATTCATTCCCTTTCAGCAGTCATTTTCGAATTCTTACGGTGGTTTGTTCAAGATTCTTTTTCCTTGATTATCATTTTAATCCATTCGTTCTTTCGAATCCTAATGGAGGTTCACTGAAGACCTTCCTAAAGGTGGCGCCATATACTCCTCAATCCTTTTCAAGGGGAATAAGTTGCATGCCAACTTCATTTGTCATCAATTAAATTGGATAAGGATAAGCATAACGTAATTCTTATTCTTTACTTCATCGTCGTCAATTGATCCCTTCCTTCAGAATTTGTTCTTGATGAATAAATTCTAGTTCCAAGTGTTTTCATCTTTTATTTTCCGGAGTTCAAATTTCCTCGGTCATTTGTTCTTGATGAATAAATTGACGTGGGATAAATGGCGGTGCCAAAGCCACCCCATATCAGCTTTAGCCATTAGGCATGTCGCGGTCTTAATGGGTCGCTCTAAAAAGTTAATCACATAAAGACCGTTCTCGACATGCCCAACAAAGGCTACTTTAAGAGTCTTGCTCCATAGGAGGGCCACGGTATAAATATCAAAGAATCTGGCAAAGCCAATGAGTGCAAGTTGACGAACGGAAAGAAGGTTGTATGCAAGGGACTCTACAAGCATGAATTTCTCAATCGTGAGATCATGAGAAATGACAACCTTGCCAAGACCCAATACCTTAGAAGACGAGGCATCACCCCACTCGACGTTGGTGGGCATAGATGGGATCTTGTGCACGTCACAACCAACTCCTTGCTACTGGTCATATGATTTGTGGCTCCACTATCGAGCAACCATGACCCCCACCGGAAGCAAACACCTACAAGAGATCAATGCTTGGTTTTAGGTACCCATTTTGTAATGGGTCGTTCGATGTTAGTAACAAGGGTCTTAGGAACCCAAATAGACCATTCAATGTACTCATAAGGGAACCAACAAATTTAGCATAAACATGCCCATCACTCGCACGGCACAACACCTAAGAAGGGTTAAAGTCGCCGACCTTGTTGGAAGGGGTGGCATTGCCCTTTTTGACATCACCACCCTTCACATTGTTCTTCTTCTCCTTTGGAGCACCCTCTCCTTCCTTCACAAAAGTTTGCTTGAGAGGAAGAGGTCGTTTGGTCTTGTCGTTCTTCTTCTTGTTCTTGGACTTGGGTGCAAACCCAACTCTCTCCTTGGCCATAACTTCCTTTTGATTGCTCAAAAGGTCATTGAGATTCTTCTCACTTTGTATGCAAGACACAAGGCCTTTCTCAAGTTGCTCCTTCAACTTGGCATTCTCCTCCACAAGATGCACATGCTCACAACACGGGTTAGTAGCATTTGCATTATCAATTAATACCATATGAGGAAAAGTGGCTTTCTCCTTGGTTAGCTTCAGTTGGAGTTGATCATGAGACTCCTTGAGGCTAGCACGAGCACCCTTCAAGACCTTGTGAGCCTTGCCAAGTATATCAAACTCCTCCTTGAGTCTAGCATGGTCCACCCCAAGTTTAGCCTTCTCGGAATTTAGCACACGAGATACAACAAGAGCATGACCAAGATCTTTCTTTAATTTAGCATGGTCATCATTGTGTGACTCCTCAAGAGCCAAACGATGAACACATTCTTCCTCAAGCGCATTAGAGGGATCCGATATCTCATCGGCATAGTCACGACTATGACCTTCCATCTTAGAGATGGTTTATTCATGAGCCTTGATCATGTCATTGGCTTCACCAAGTTGTTCCAAGAGAGCAATGAAGTGCTTCTTGGATTTGCCCTTGAGCTTACTCACAAAAGACTCAAAATTATTCACTTCCTCATTAGACCCCTCACTTTCATCAATGCAATCCGTCAAGGAGGGATTAGTAATGATGGTGGTTTTGATGTTAGGGGTTACCTTGTTGGTGGCTTTAGCCATGAGGCACTTGGCGGTGATGTTCTCGTTGGGTGAATCGAAGAGAGACACCCATGGAGTAGTGGCAATGGCACGAAGGCCATGGCCATCGCTTCACTATCTTCATCGTCATCATCATCCTCATTGTATTCTTCTTGTGACACCAACCCTTTGGTCAGAGTCTTCTTGGTGAACTTGTTCTTGTTGGGGAAGGACTTGGCTTTGTCTTTTCGGGTGAGCTTGCCACCATTGTCTTCCCGCTTCTCGTAAGGGCACTCCGCAACAAAATGGCTCACATTGCCACAATTGTAGCATGTTCTCACACATTGCTTGCCCTTGAATCCACTTAAGTTATTCTTGTTGAAGTTGGGCCTTGTGTTCTTCTTGCTCCAAAATTGCCCTGAAGCAAGAGCCATGTGCTCAGGGTAATCATATTTCGTATCTTCGGGGTTGCACTCCTCATCTTCCTCTTCCTCCTCTTCTTGCACACTAACCTTGGACTTCAAGGCAAGGTTGGGCTTCTTTGATCTTTGAGAACGCAGCACCGCATTGTCGGCGGTCTTGTCCAAGATCCTCGTTACCACAAACTCATCCAACACTTCACTTGAGGACAAGGTGTCAAAATCCGGCCTTTGACGGATGACGGAGGACATGGACTTGTGGTAGGGCATCACGGCCTTGAGGAACTTGCGCTTGATCCAATTGTCATCTGTCGGATTATGGGTTCCGCAAACCCTTGAGAGGTTTGAACTATGGGGTACGTGCGGAGATCTCAACCTACCCTGCCTACCTACTCGCGATCCTCCTAAGCCTAGCGCGACAAGCTCAAAGAGACAAAGAGACACATCAATTTATCCTGGTTCGGGCCACCTTGTGGTGTAATACCCTACTCCAGTGTTTTGGTTGATTGCCTCGGAGGGCTGAGGATGAACTAGTACAGTGGATAAACTGGCCTCACGAGGTGAGGTACTCTTGAGCTCAAGGGAGCTGGTGTGGTGTGAGCTAGTTCGACCTGTCTTGCCTCTATGGTGGTGGCTGGCCTTGGTCCTCTTCCCAAATGTTGGTGGGAAGGGATCCAACAATGGCTGGATTTGAAAGGGGACAAGTAGTACAACTTATCCTGACAAAAGTAGTCTTTGCCTGCGAAAAGCCTCTGGTCGTGACGCTGCGGTGGGCTCGTGGATAACCTCTGTCTTGCCGTCCTGGCAGTCTTGGTCTCGTTGCACCAGAATGGAAACCTTTGGCCGATTCCTTGGGACTCCGTGCTTGTGGCTTGCCTCCTTTGCACCAAAGAGGAAACCTGCGCTCTGCGCCTACCTGGCGCCCGCCTGGCCTTGGTCGTCATGGCTCACGTCAGCTGAGCCTCATGATGTAAACCTTGCATAGAACTCTCCGCCCCTCGTGAGCCAGCCTGAGGAGGCCGAACCCCACGGGGGTCTTGGCGTCATACGTCTCGCGAGGCTTGGCCCCTTGCGAGGGTCTTGAGTTGTTGATGCTGAAGCTGGGTCGTACCAGGCTGTCGATGGAGCCACGTGGTGGGCTGCAGGCAGGCAGGGCTGGATACCCCCATATCCAGGACACCGACAGTAGCCCCCAGGCCAAAGGCACGCTCGGACTTGGCTTCCAGGCGAAGCCAAAGGGCAAGTGCGGAGCGCTTCAGGCCCTAACCGCCTCCGGCCTTGATAGCGTGTGGCGATTGATGGGACGTGGGCGACTCCGCTTCCCCACGCTGCCTCGGCAACCATTTCCATCTGACAAAAGGGATGCCATCCGCCGCCAGGCTTTCCCCTCCTTCGTCTTGCTTCAGATCCCCTTCTCCGAGCAGCGGAAGAACTCAGCAGATCTGTCAATTTTCCCCTCCAATCCTTTGCTCAATGGCCGCTAAGAAGACCGCGGCCTCAGCTTCGGCTGCCGGCTCCGCCTGGTATGAGCCAGCGCTGCTTGCACCCTCCGTGGCCAGGGAGAAGCTCCGGACTGTGCTCCTCCTGACGGCGAGCGAGGAGAACGAGTGTGTCGGATTTTTGGTTCCGGCAGACCCTCAAGGTTCAAACTCTGGGGTGCGCGCGGAGATCGAACCTCATGCCTACCTACGTCTCGTCGCCTCGCAAGGATCTAAACTACACGAAGAACAACACAAGAGACACGAGGTTTATACTAGTTCAGGCCACCATTGTGGTGTAATACCCTACTCTAGTTTGTGGTGTGGTAGATTGCCTCAGGGGCTGGTGATGAACAATACAAGGAAGAACCGCCTCGCGAAGGGAGGAGTTCTTGTGGTGGTGGTGCTAGCTAAGGTTTGTGTTGCCCTACCCTCTCTCTCTCGATGGATAGATCGATGGATCTCCAGATGCCCCTACTCTTGTGGTGGCTAGTCCTATTTATAGAGCAAGGCCCTGGTCCTCTTCCCAAATATTGAGCGGGAAGGGCGCCAACAATTGGCCATTTTGAAGGGGAACATCTAGTACACTTATCCTGGCTAAAGTCGGTCCTCGCCTGCCAAAGACTCTGACGGTGACGCCGGCTTGGGCTCCACGATGACCTCCATCCTACCGTTCTGCTGGTCTTGGTCTTGTTGCACCGAAATGGTTGCCTTTGCTTGATACTCTTGCCTGCGCTTGCCCCCTTTGCACCAAAGAGGAAACAAGGACTCTGCGCGGGTCGGCGCCTGCCTGGCGCCCGCCTGGCTTCGGTCTTCATGGATTGCATCATGAGCACCTCGTGAGGTACCCCGCCTTGATCTCTCCGCCTCCTCACGAGCCAGCCCGACGAGGCTGTGCCTGAGGAAGCTCCATGTCGTCCGCCCTGCGAGGCTTGGCCCCTCGCGAGGCTCTTGAGCATGTGTTGATGAAGATGGGCTGTACTGGGCCACTCCTTGAGCCATGCCGCAGGCCGCAGGCAAGAAAGTCTGGATACCCCCGTTCCCAGAACGCCGACAGTAGCCCCCGGGCCCAAGGTGCGCCTGGAGTTGGCTTAGCAGAGAAGCGAAGGGGCACGTGCGAAGCGCCACGGGCCCCATCGGCCTGCGGCCTTGGGCACTGCGTGGGGGTTGATTGGACGTGGGCATCTCTGCCTCCCACGATGCCTCGGCAACTGCACGAATTGACAAGTCCCTGCATGCAAAACGGGTCATGATTACCTGTGATCGTGGAGGCCGGCGGTTGGCCTCCCCCGGCTATATGTACGGAACGGCGAGAGCCTTTCCAGTCCATCCTTTCCTGCTATTCTCCATCTTCTTCTTGGCCCTTGCTCCACCATACGCCAATGGCACCAATCCGACGATTTTCTGCCAAAGAGAAGGGGAAGGCCCCCCGAGAGGGTCCTGTCCCGCTTCCGCCGAAGAAACGGCTCGTCTCTTGCCGTAGAGAAGGGGGTGCTCGGCAGGAGGTGTCGAGGCCATGGTTTGAGCGGCCGCCGCCTGGGTTCCCATTGCCCTTGTATTCCCAGATCGAGGGTCCTCAAGGCGCAGGTGCTGAGCGGTACCGCCAGAGGCGTCGTCGCTGCCGGCGGATTACAGCGGTGCACTTTGTTCCTCCCGGAGTTCACGTCGAGGGCTCCTCTCGCGAGCTTGTGCTCCATGCCGCCATGCCCCCTCGATCCTAGATTCGCCTTCCTCCCTCCTTCGCCTTCGAGATTCCGACAAGGGGGCCTTTCAAGCTCTGGCTGCAGCACGTCGACTGCCATAGTCCTGCGACCGAAGCGGACGTCGAGGTCGTCGCTCCAGGTAAGGTTTTCATGACCCGGGGCTGGGGCGAGATCGCCCGGGTCTGCCGATCAGAGGGGGCCCTCGTGATACACCTGGATTACGATGGCGCCTCCTTGATGCTCTTCAAGGTCTTCGACGAAGATGGGCGCCGGCTGGAGTGTTGTCCCAAAGGCAGCGGCCAAAGTTCTGCAGTGGCAGGGGCCAGGCCTGCTGTCGCCCGCTCTTCCAGCAGCTCCTCTGATGGCAGCGGGCGTTTCGGAGGATATGGTGACTCTACCGAGCTCCTTCTGACTCCGGTGACGAGCGACGACAGCTATGAGCCTCCGAGCTCGCGCCGTGCGCGGAGCAGGGCCAGCACGCCCGGCAGCCGACGCGGCTGATCTGGATGAGGCTGGCGCCGGCCTCTCCCGGCCCACTGTTGATGATGGCGTCAGCTGTCAGGGTCCCTGTAGTTAGACCTGCTTAGGTTTCACGTCTTTTGTTCCTGGGAGGAGCCAAGAACAGACCCCATGGGGGTTTGTAAGGTGCATGTAGTTCCATTTGTTAATATGATCCTTGTCGTGAAGCGGTGTGAGATGCTCGTCCCGTCTTAGCTTAGTTTTTCCTTTCGAACCTTGCGAGGGATTGGTGCTCTGCGCCGACAGGTCCCGGTCCCAAGGCAAGTCTCAACCGTCGCTGGTATGCCAGGTCATGATGCCGTGGTCAAGGCCAGGAGGTGAGCGGCCTGGGGTCCAGTAAGAGCCCCTGAGTCGCGATGCTCAGGAGGTCCCCTTTAGCGCTCAAGCAGCCATCGTTCGGTGAGAAAGGAGCACGATGTTGCCAAAATGGGACTGCATTAGGTGTGAGGTTGGTGCTGCGATAGCTAGTATTTCCGGAGGATGACTTATCTCGGGAGTCAGAAGCCACTCCTTGGCGCGGCGCCAGGCCCGTGCATCGGCGGATGAGGAGTTGCCTGGCGAGGTCCCCATGTGCCTCTTCCCTCTCGCCTTTACTCCCCTTCATGCTCTACATCCTCAGGTCCTAGCCCTCGAGCGAGCTCAGTCGTCGCTGGTATACCAGGTCGCGATGCCGTGGACAAGGCCAGGAGGTGAGGGCTGGAGAGCCTGTAAGAGTCCATGAGTCGCGATGCTCAGGTACCCCCCCTTTAACGTGCAAGCGGTTCACGCGGACGAGAGTGAAGGAGACGCTGTGAATGCCTCGCCTATCGCTTCTCCTTAAAGAGATCCTGCGAGCTCATCACAAGAAGAACGAGATTTTGCCGTTACAATTGCCAGTCAGCTGCTGCTTGCTCTGGAAGGGTGACGAGGGCACTGAAGACTTGGTGAGGTGGCGCCTTGCGGGGCTGCCGTGGCCAGAGCTCAGCCAATCAGGTTTGTTGACGTTGCAGGGATGGACCCATGTGCAAGCGTCGTGCCGTTAGGGAGCATCTCCATCAGTTGGTGTCAATCGAGCGGGCGATTAAGTCAAGCACGTTAATCATGAAGGAGCAAATCCATTTAGATAGGCGCAGGAAGAGGCGAACACCGCTGGGTCGGGCCCGAGCGGCTTGGGGATAATGCAGCCCGAGGGGCGCCCCCAACAAGGTAAAGCTAAAAACATGAATCAAAAGGGATACATGCCGCAGGAATGGACCCACGCGGCCTGGGAATGATGCAGCCCTGAGGACACTCCCAGCTAAAAATGAAACTCAAAGGATGTCACTTGATGATGTTGAAGATGAAGGGATGTTGAAGTAGCGGACGGCGTGCACTGTGGAAGCCGATCTTTACAATCCCCCAGGCCCAGGAGCCTCAGGAGGCTCCGGAGGCGCTGGCGGCTCCTCGTGGGACATCTCTATCTCTGCCAGGACAATGGAATGCCTGGCCGCTTGAGCCTCCAGGATCCTCCTCATGAGGCGCTGGCGCACAGCAGCCGCGTTCGGCAAGTCGTAAGGCACGCGAACATAGCTGTGGGGTGGACCTTCGCAGCATCCCACGCATGAGGGCCAGAGGCTCTCCTGAGAGGCGGTTCGGTTGAGCCCTGTTATGTCGATGCAGACGCGCAGCCCACCATCCTCGCCCGGATGGGGAGCTACGGCGGGTAAGCGGCGGCTGCCACTCATGACTCTTGACTCATGCAGCTCCTGAATGATCTTGCTGACGAACTCCTGAGGGTTTGGCCCTCCTTCCCTCGCTCCTTCCTGAGGGAAACGTGCTTTGAAACATGCCTCCAAGTGGTGCCCGAGCGCCTCCCTTGTGATCTTAGCAAAGTCGATGGCCCTCCAGGAGAGAGCCCCTGAGCCTTGCTCGAGGTGCGCGTCGGGTGCGCCTTCCTATGCGACAGAAGGAGGCGACCCTGGAACGGGCGCGGACTCTGAGGGGCCTGCCTCCCGTGGGTTCGGACCAGACGATGTCTTCTTCTTCTTAGGGACTGCCTCGGGAAGCCTTCCGCTCTTGTGATCTGGGTCTTCAATTGACGCGGCTTGAAAAGCGCGCTCAAGAGAACACACAGCGTCCCTCTCTTCACAAGGCACCGTGATGACTCCACCGCTTCCTGGCATCTTGAGGACATTGTTGCCGTGATGACTTACAACCATGAACTTGGCCAGAGCTGGGTACCCGAGGATGGCATTGTACGGCAGGCGAATGTGCGCGACGTCGAAGTCAATGAGCTCAGTGCGGTAGTTGTCGCGCTTCCCGAAGGTGACAGGAAGGCGGACCTGCCCTATCGGAACCGTGGAACCATCAGTGACTCCTGAGAAAGGCTTGGTTGGCTGAAGTGGATTGTATGGAACTTGGAGATTGTTGAATGTCTCGATGGAGAGGACATTGAGCCCTGCTACGCCATCGATGAGGGTCCTGGTGACTTGCACATTACTGATGATTGGGGAACAAAGCATCGGGAGGACTCCAGCTGTGGCTGCGCACTTGAGCTGATCCGCTGAGCTGAACATGATGGCGCACGCTGATTACCTGAGGGGGTGTGTGGCCTCGAGCTTGGGGAGGACTGCATTCACTTCGCGAGCAAACTGCTTGAAGATGCGCTGAGAGGCTGGGGCCTGTGCGCCGCCCAAGATGCAAGCGATTGCGCACGGCTCCTGGAAGCCCCCAGCCCCCTCGTCCTGATGATGGTCTTCATTCCTCCTCGGCTGTGGTGGCAGAGGAGGGAGACCCGCGTTGCCTTGTGGGCGATCCTCGCGAGGCTGATCACTCCAACCTCCCTCGCGAGGCTGGTCCTGCCAGCGGTCCTCGCGAGGTCGGTCACGCCACCCTTGGCGAGGGCCACGGTCTTCCGATCGTCCTCCACCTCTTCCTCCTCCTCGGCCATAGCCCCAGTTGTTGCACTCGGTGCGTCGGCCAGCACGCACGTCCCGCACGGCCCTGAGCTCTTGGCATTCGTTGGTGTTGTGGGTGTGGAGGTCGTGGTACACGCAGTATCAGCTGTCCTTGGATGACTCAGGCTGATGCCTGCCTCGCTTGGTGTCCGGCTCTGCTGCAAGCACGGCAGACCCCTCGCGCTTCACGTCCTTGACCTTCGGCTTCTTCTCTTCTGGGTCGGCAGTCGACAGCTCGAGGAGGGAAAGGCGTCCTTCCTCAGCCCTGGCGCACTTGGTCGCCAAGTTGAACAGCTCCAGGAAGGTGCAAAGGTCTTCATGGATCGCAAGCTCCTCTTTCATCTTGACGTCACGCACGCCATCGGAGAAGGCTGAGATGATGGCCTCCTCAGACACCCTGGGGATCTTAAGGCGAGTGTTGTTGAAACGCTGGATGAACTTTTGCAGGGTCTCTCCTGGCTGCTGCTTGATGCGGTGCAAGTCGCTCAAGGTCGGGGGCCAGTCGCGGGTGCCTTGGAAGTTGGCAATGAATCGGGTGCGCATCTCGTCCCAGGAGGAAATCATGCCAGGAGCCAGGTTCGGGAGCCAGGTGCGGGCTCCGTCCTTGAGCGCCATGGGAAACCAGTTCGCCATGACCTTCTCATCCCCGTTGGCGGCTTCAATGCCCAGCTCATAGAGCTAGAGGAACTCTGCAGGGTCGGTCGTGCCATCATAGCGCACGGGCAGATCTAGCTTGAACTTGCCCGGCCAGGCCACGCTGCGCAGCTCGGCGGTGAAGGCACGGCAGCCTGCAGTGGCCACGGGAGGCCTTTGGTGACGGAGAGCTCGATCTTGGAAGTCTCGATGTGCTGCCACTAAGAGCAGCGCGGGGTCTTGGCGTGCTGGAGCAGAAGCGCGGTCGTGACGGGCTGGTGCGGGGAGCACACGGGCAGCTTCTTCGGGAGGAGGGATCTCTTGGCAGCTCTTCTCTTGCTGTGCTGGCGCCGGACGGAGTGGGTTCCGTCCAGGGGCCATGCGCCTTGGGGCCAAGGCGTCTTCTTGAGGGGGAGGCGGCTGAGGCGCCCTCGGAGCTTCGTCGCTCGCGCAGGGCGGGGTGCAATGCAGCGAGAGGGATGGCGCAGGGGAGCCCCTAGCGGCGCTGACAAGCTCGGTGATGCAGGTGAGCCACTCGTCGTAGAGGTCGTCGACGGGACGGTAGTGCAGGAGCTCCCGCGCCAAGAGCAGCGCGGCATGTGCGTCCGCAGGAGCGCGGCGGGCGTGGGACGAGGAACCAGCTGGAGTCAGTGACGGGGTGGCGGTGCGGCCTTCTCGCCGCACCGAAGATGCAGGGAAGACGCCTGCTGCTCATTCCCCGCCGGGCCGGTGACGGCGTTGACGGCAGGCAACGGGGAACGGCGGCGGCATCCGTCGACGGGGGCCGTCTGGGCGACATGAGTGGCGAGAGCGGCCCGGCGCTCGGCGCGGGCTCGACGAGCGTCTGGCATGGATGCGGCGGGCGGTGAAACACAGGGCGGCGGAAGGCCGATTCCAGTGCACCCCTACCTGGCGCGCCAAATGTCGGATTTCGGGTTCCGGCAGACCCTCAAGGTTCAAACTCTAGGGTGCGCGCAGAGATCGCACCTCCTGCCTACCTACGTCTCGTCACCTCGGAAGGATCTAAACTACATGAAGAACAACACAAGAGACACGAGGTTTATACTAGTTCGGGCCACCATTGTGGTGTAATACCCTACTCTAGTTTGTGGTGTGGTAGATTGCCTCAGGGGCTGGTGATGAACAATACAAGGAAGAACCGCCTCACAAGGGGAGGAGTTCTTGTTGTGGTGGTGCTGGCTAAGGTTCATGTTTCCCTACCCTCTCTCTCTCTCTCTCTCTCTTGATGGATAGATCGATGGATCTCCAGATGCCACTACTCTTGTGGTGGCTAGTCCTATTTATAGAGCAAGGCCCTAGTCCTCTTCCCAAATATTGAGCGGGAAGGGTGCCAACAATAGGCCATTTTGAAGGGGAACATCTAGTACACTTATCCTGGCTAAAGTCGGTCCTCGCATGCCAAAGACTCTGACGGTGACGCCGGCTTGGGCTCCATGATGACCTCCATCCTGCCGTTCTGCTGGTCTTGGTCTTGTTGCACCGAAATGGTTGCCTTTTCTTGATACTCTTGCCTGCGCTTGCCCCCTTTGCACCAAAGAGGAAACAAGGACTCTGCGCGGGCCGGCGCCCGCCTGGCGCCCGCCTGGCTTCGGTCGTCATGGCTTGCATCATGAGCACCTTGTGAGGTACCCCGCCTTGATCTCTCCACCTCCTCGCGATCCAGCCTGACGAGGCTGTGCCCGAGGAAGCTCCATGTCGTCCGCCCCGCGAGGCTTGGCCCCTCGCGAGGGTCTTGAGCATGTGTTGATGAAGATGGGTTGTACTGGGCCACTCCTTGAGCCACGCCGCAGGCTGCAGGCAGGCAAGTCTGGGTACCCCCATCCCCAGAACGCCAACAGAGTGGAAGGGGACGGTGCTCCGGGTCACCACCGCCACGCCGGAGCCTGCTGACAGCACTTTCTTCCCATTCTTTCTGCACAGTGTCTATTCGGGGCTGGTGCCCCCATTCTCCCGCTTCTTCTACGCCGTTCTTCATCACTATGACCTCCATGCACTCCACATTCATGCCAACTCCATCCTCCTCTTGTCCATTTTTGCCTTCTATTGTGAGGCGTTCATGGGGGTGATGCCCTCCATCACCATGTTCCGCCACTTCTTCTTCCTTCGCATGACTGGCGACCATCCGGTTGGGTGCATCGGCTTTGTTGCAGCACGGGGAGGTAATGCGATCTTGTCGGATGTTGGGTTCCGGCAGACCCTTAATGTCTCCGCGCGCACCCCAGAGTTCGAACCTCAAGGGTCTGCCGGAACCCGAAATCCGATATTTGGCGCGCCAGGTAGGGGAGTGCAGGAATCATGCCTTCCGCCATCTTGCGTTTCGCCGTCCGTCGCATCCATATCTGACGCTCGTCGAGCCCGCGCCGAGTGCCGGGCTGCCCTCGCCACCCGCGTCACCCAGAAGGCGCCCGTCAGCGGACGCCCTCGTGGTTCCCCGTCGCCTGCCGCCAACGCTGCCACCGGCCTAGCGGGGAACGAGCAGCAGGCCTCATCCCTGCAACCTTCAGTGCGGCAAGAGGGCCGCACCGCCACCCCGTCACTGACTCCAGCCGGTTCATCGTCCCACGCCTGTCGCGCCACAGCGGACGCGCACGCTGCGCTGCTCCTGGCGCGAGAGCTCCTGCACTACCGTCCCGTCGACGACCTCTATAAGGACTGGCTCGCCCGCATCACCGAGCTCGTCAGCGCTATAGGGGGCTCTCCTATGCGCTCTCTCTCTCGCTGCCTCGCCCTCCATCTAGCGCAGGAGGCGTGGATCAGGTGGTGCCTCTGCCACCTCCTCCCCAAGAAGGCGCCCTAGCTCCACGGCGTGCGGCTCCAAGACAAGACCCACCGTGTCCGGTGCCCGCGCGACAAGAAAGGAGCTGCCAAGAGATCCCTCGTCCCCAAGAAGCTGCACGCGTGCTCCCTGCACCGGCACGTCATGACCGCGCTCCTGCTCCACCGTGCCAAGACCCCGCGCTGCTCCTGGCGGCAGCGCGCGGAGACCTCCAAGAACAAGCCCTTCGTCACCAAAGGCCTCCTGTGGCCACTGCGGGCTGTCGTGCCTTCACCGCCGAGCTGCGCAGCATAGCTTGGCCGGGCAGGTTCAAGCCTGATCTGCCTCCATGCTATGACGGCACGGCTGACCCTGCAGAGTTCCTCCAGCTCTACGAGCTGGGTATCGAAGCCGCCAACGGGGACGAGAAGGTGATCGCGAACTAGTTTCCCATGGCGCTCAAGGACGGAGCCCGCACCTGGCTCCTGAACCTGGCTCCTGGCATGATTTACTCTTGGGACGAGATGCGCACCTGCTTCATCGCCAACTTCCAAGGCACTCGCGACCGGCCCCCGGCCATGAGAGACCTTCACCGCATCAAGCAACAGCCAGGAGAGACCCTGCAGAAGTACATCCAGTGTTTCAACAACGCTCACCTCAAGATCCCCAGGGTGACTGAGGAAGCCATCATCTCAGCCTTCTCTGACGGCGTGCGTGACATCAAGATGAAGGAGGAGCTAGAAATCCATGAAGACCTGTGCATGTCCCTGGAGTTGTTCAACTTGGCGACCAAGTGCGCCAGAGCTCAGGAAGGGCGCCTCTCCCTCCTCAAGCTTCTGGTTGCTGATCCAGAAGAGAAGAAGCCCAAGGTCAAGGACGTGAAGCGCAAGGGGGCTGCTGTGCTTGCAGCAGAGCCAGACACTAAGCGAGGCAGGGATCAGCCTGAGTCATCCAAGGGCAGCTGGTACTGCGTGTACCACAACCTCCACACCCACAACACCAACGAATGCCAAGAGCTCAAGGCTGTGCGAGATGGGTGTATCGGTCGACGCCCCGAGCGCAACGACCGGGGCTATGGCCGAGGAGAAGGAAGAGGTGGAGGACGATGGGAAGACCATGGCCCTCGCCAAGGGTGGTGTGACCGACCTTGCGAGGACCGCTGGCAGGACCAGCCTCGCGAGGGAGGCTGGAGGGATCAGCCTCGTGAGGATCGCCCTCAATGCAACGCAGGCCTCCCTGCTCTGCCACCACCACCGAGGAGGAATGAAGACCATCATCAGGACGAAGGGGTTGGGGGCTTCCAGGCGCCACGCACAATCGCTTGCATCCTGGGTGACACTCAGGCCCCAGGCTCTCAGCGCGTCTTCAAACAGTTTGCTCGCGAGGTGAATGCAGTCCTCCCCAAGCTTGAAGCCACACGCCCTCTCAGGTGGTCAGCGTATGCTATCACGTTCAGCTCAGCGGATCAGGTCAAGTGCGCAGCCACAGCTGGAGTCCTCCCGATGCTTTGCTCCCCAGTCACCAGCAACGTGCAAGTCACCAGGACCCTCATCGATGGAGGAGCAGGACTCAATGTCTTGTCCGTCGAGACATTCAACAATCTCCAAGTGCCATACAATCAGCTTCAGCCAACCAAGCCTTTCTCAGGGGTCACTGATGGTTCCACCATTCCAATAGGGCAAGTTCGCCTTCCTGTCACCTTTGGGCAGCATAACAACTACCGCACCGAGCTCATTGACTTCGACGTCGCCCACATTCGCATGCCATACAATGCCATCTTTGGGTACCTAGCTCTGGCCAAGTTAATGGAAGTGACTCATCACGGCTAGAATGTCCTCAAGATTCCAGGAAGCAGTGGAGTCATCACGGTGCCTTGTGAGGAGAGGGATGCGGTGTGTTCTCTTGAGTGTGCTTTTCAAGCCGCAGCAATCGAAGACCCAGATCAAAGGAGCGGAAGACTTCCCGAGGGAGTCCCTAAGAAGAAGAAGGCATCACCCGGTCCGAACCCTTGAGAGGCAGGCCCCTCCAGTGGCGTTGTGTCAGGATCCGCGCCCATTCAAGGGGCTCCTCCTTCTGTCGCATAGGAAGGCACGCTCGGTGCCCTCCTCGGGCAAGGCTCGGGGGCTCTCTCTTGGAGGGTCACCTACTTTGCCAAGGTCACGAGGGAGGCTCTCGGGCACCAATTGGAGGCGTGTTTCAAAGCATGTTTCCCTCGGGAAGAAATGAGGCAAGGAGGGCCAAGCCCTCAAGAGTTCATCGCGAGAAGCATTCAGGAGCTGCAGGAGTCAAGAGTCATGAGTGGCAGCCGCCGCTTACCCGCGGTAGCTCCCCATCCAGGCGAGGATGGTGGGCTGCGCGTCTGCATTGACGTACCAGGGCTCAACCAAGCCGCATCTCAAGAGCGCCTCTGACCGTCGCGCGTGGGGCGTTGTAAGGGACCACCTCACAGCTACCTTCGCATGCCTTTTGGCCTGCCGGACGCAGTTGCTGCTCACAAGCGCCTGCTGAGGAGCATTCTGGAGGCTCAGGAGGTCAGGCATTCCGCAGTCCAGGCAGAGATGGAGATGGCCCATGAAGAGCCGCTTGTGCCCTCGGAGCCTCCAGAGGCTCCTGGGCCTGGGGGCTCGTAAGGGTCGGTTTCCGGAGCACGCGTCGTCCACTTCTTCAGCATTCCTACGTCTCCAACATCATCAGGTGACATCCTTCGAGTTTCATTTTCAGTTGGGAGCGCCCCCGGGGCTGCATCATTCCCAGGCCGCGTGGGGCCGTCCCTGCGGCATGTATCTCTTTTGTTCATGCCTTTAGGTTACTTTGTTGGGGGCGCCCCTCGGGCTGCATTATCCCCATGCCACTCGGGCCTGACCCAGTGGCATGCATCTTTCTCACATCTATTCAGGTCGTGCATTTGACCCGCCATGATTATTGCTCGATGTCTGGGACGATGCCCTTCTTCCCTCACGCCAACCGCTTGCACGTTAAAAGGGGGGTACCTGAGAATTGCGACTCATGGACTCTTACTGGCTCTCCAGCCCTCACCTCCTAGCCTTGTCCACGGCATCGCGACCTGGCATACCAGCGATGGCTGAGCTCGCTCGAGGGCCGGGACCTGAGGACGTAGAGCGTTGGCATCTAACCAATTTTGCAGGAGCACATTACAAATAAAGGCCTAGAGCCAGGCGCAACCTGCCTTGAGGTAGGGCCCCGTGAGTCCCGTGCTGGCTCACGGGTGCCCAGATATACCTCATCAAGCCCTACCGTGCCAGCCATGTGTCAGGGCGAGGGTGTACACAACCCGGGGGCTCCTCCCGGAGGGGAGCCCCCACCCACACACCATTGGAAGCACCATGCTCCGCGCTGGCTGACGACACTGCCGAGGAGCGGCTATGCCCGTACACATACGGAAGCACTATGCTTTGCGCTGGTGATAAACAACTGAGGGTGGCCCACGGTCGCATCAACCTCAGGGAGCCCAGAGCTCAGTGTCCGGCCCTATCGTAACGCCTCCCCTCGGGAGTGCCACACGACGGAGCTGGGCACGGGGGCTACACCCAGGTCACGCCCGGGCGCACGCCACCCAGCCAGGCCCCTCGGGACTGGTTCGTCGCGTGCCCCTCCCTGAGCGGAGACACGGAACAAAGGCCATTTGAACGTCAAGGGGGACTCCTCAGCATCGCGACTCAGGAGCCTAGCTGGTTTCCGGTCGGGGCTAATGGCGGTTGAAGTATGCACGGGGCCGGGCCCTGCCGACGTAGAACGGTAGATCCACTCCTATGCCTCCCCTCCCTACTTGCTTTTTGCGTGTCAAGGGGGACTCCTGAGCATCACGAGTCGGGAGCCTAACTGGTCATGTAGCCCCTCACTCCTTGGTCCCGTCTTGGTTTCCAGTCGGTGCTAACGGCGGCTGAGGTATGCGCGGGGCCGGGCCCTGCCGACGTAGAACACAGGCAAGTAGGAAAGAAAAGCGTAAATCTCAAGGAATTCAGAAGCAAATATTACAGTCCATAGGTTGTTTTCACAATGCCAAACACAAGTTTAAACGCCTCCACGAGGCATGATGCATGTTGCAGGAACTAAAACGGGATAGAAGCCGCGGAGGGGTCACTTTCCGGCGGTGCCATCGCTGGTGGTGGAGTTGCACTGGGCGGCTCCACCTCCCAAAGCCCCAGGGTTGGCAGCATCTCGCCTTGGCTGGGTGCTGAAGGAGCGGAACCTCGCCAGCAGGGCTTCCGCTCGACCCTTCACTACCTCAGTAGCGGCAGCGGCAAGCTCGCCACTCGCAGGCTCCATCAGGCTGTCAAGATCCACGCTGGGGTCGCGAAGATAGACGTGGGTGAAGACACGCGCCAGCGCTGCAGAAGAAAGGACACACACCTCGACTCGGCCGTGGGGCCAAGGCCGTCCGCGACATATTCAAGTGCATGTACCAGGAAGGGAAGCAACTTGGCGGGGCCATCCTTGGTGCCAGCTAGCGGCTTTTCCAGGCCGCCATCATAGAGTGTCTTCAGCGAGGCGCGAGCCCTCTCCTCCAGCTGCGCGAAGGCCACACGGTCCTCGGCCAGGACCCTCGCCTTGCCGTCCAGCTTGATCCTCTCCGCCTCCAATGCCTGCTCCAGCGTCTCCAATTGACCACTATGTTCATCAAGCTTGGCGTCTCGGTCCTTGACAGCAGCTTCTCGAGTCTTCGTCTCCTTCTCCTTCTCCTGGCGGTCACGGACCTCCTTGGCGAGCTCGTCGCGCAGGCCTTGCAGCTCGCTCTCCAGTGCCTTGGAGCGGCCCCGGACATCCTCAGCCTCACCCAACGCAGTGTCGCGAGCGGCCTTGGCTTGGAGGATGGCCTGCTTCTCCTCATCGCAGGCCGTCATGGCCTGGCTCAGCGCAGCTCGAACGGAGGCGTCGGAGCGGACCCAGCCGGAGGCCAACTCCAGGCGCCCGGCCACCAAGCAGGGGTCGGCGCCCTTGAGATCTACTTGCAATCGGTCTAGCTCAGCAGCAGCACGATCCAAGACAGTGGAAGGAGTCGGGGAAACGGCGGTTGGCGGAGTAGGAGGAGAAGACGGCAACATGATCACAGCATCAAGCGTCGGGACCTTCTGAGCCCTGGCGGGCGTAGCAGTGGCGTCGGGCATGGATGCCTCTGGGGTCGCCTGGGCCATGGGGGTTGAGCCCACACCAGCGCGCCCCGCCTAGCCTCGCGAGGATGACTGGGAAGGGGAGGCTCGAGCCTCGCCGCCTCCTTCCCCCACGGACGGAGGCATTGCCCCAAGTGAGGCCTCTAAGGCCCCTTTCAGCCTTTTCGCTACAGGCACCGGCCTAGCCGAAGAATGCGGACGTCAAGCCTCAGCAACAGAAGCAGGAAGCAAAACAAAAATCAAGGATTTACTGGTCATCGTTCGCGAACTCAAGCAGCCTCTGGGCGAACTTGAAGCCCGAGAGCCGACTACTAGGGTCAGCCTCAGGAGACCCGGAAGCAGGGGCCACGTCGGAGGAGTTGAAGCTGGCTTCAGGCCGCCTTGGAGCTGGAGCAGACCCGCGGGGAACCAGCCCCGTCCTATCCTTCCTCAGGACCGGGGGCGAGCTCTCCTCGCCTCGCTCATCACCGCCCTCGTCGTCATCTGGCATGAGGCGGAGGGCGCAGGACCTGCGCTGAGGGAGGGACTTCCCCGACTCTCCATCGGTCGCCTCATAGTCAGACTCTTCTTCCTCCTCCTCTTCTTCCTCCTTGCTACCGGAGTCGCTCGAAGACAAGTCCACCATCGCCAGAGCCGCCAGATCCTCAGGAACTTCCGCAGGGACTAGCCCCTCCCCGTTGAAGGTGGGCATGGAGTTCACCACCTGCTCCTAGTCACTACGAAGGAACAGGGGTACAGGAGCACCCTCCAGTCTCACCACGTCTCCACCAACCAAGGAATGAAGGACCAAGGCCAGATCTTCATCGGCCAGGACTGCGGAGCTCAGGCCGAGGGCGGCATTGGCTTCCCCGAGCCTCCACAGTGGGAGCGAGTGTTCCCGAAGCGGAGCCACCCGATGCTCCAGGAACTCCCTCAGGCGCGTCGCCCCAGTCAGCTTCGCCGCCGCCAGGTTGCCTATCCTCAGCTCCGCGTCCATCCTCTTTAGCACCCGCTTCGCGCGGGGATCGACAAGCGCCGTGCGGGACTAAGCATCAACGGCCTTAGGCTGCCCCGTAGGCAGCACCAGCCAAGGGTGGATGCGCCCGACATCCCCCATGACCCACTTGCTCCGGAAGCCTTCGATCCTCTTCCCGGGCTTCGAGATGGCATTGGAGCTAGAGTATGCGACAAAGCTCGCGCACAAGGAGATGGGGCCGCAGGAAACCCGAAGGTAAAAGTAATGGCGCAGCAAGACCACCTAGGGCTTTACCCCAACGTGAGCCTCACAATAATAGGCGAAAATCGCCAGAAGGAGAACAGAGTTGCGGTGGAGGTGCAGAGCCTGCAAGTTGTATTGGCGGAGAATAGCAAGGAAGAATTCAGAAAAGGGAGGCACCATCCCGGTGACGATTGCGCTCACGAAGAGCGGGTAGAAGGTACTTCCCTTGTCTTCAGGCAGGGTGGAGCCGACCTTGAGCATGTCCGCCCCCTTGTTGCCCTGCGCCACCATCATCTGGCGCGTGAGGACGATGTTCTTCTCCGACACGTTCGGAGGATCCAGAGCGGGTGAGTACCAGGCCTCGGCCAGAGTCTGGCGAGGCGCCATGGCTTGCCGAAGGCGCGGGATTGAAGCAGATCTGGAGGATTTCGAAAGCAAGAAGGAGGAAAGCGAGAAAGGGGATCTGGGACAAATGACTGGTGAAGGCAAAGAAGGTAAACCTGGCCTGGGGCCGCTCTTTTGTCAAGTCACACAGTTACCGATGCGTCATGGGGAAGCAAGGACACCCACGTCCAATCAACCGCCACGCGGCACCCAAGGCCGCAGGCTGTTGGGGCCCACGGTGCTCCGCACTTGCCCCTTCGCTTCTCTGCTAAGCCAAGTCCGGGCGTGCCTTGGGCCCGGGGGCTACTGTCGGAGCTCTGGGAATGGGGGTACCCAGACTTGCCTGCCTGCGGCCTGCAGCGTGGCTCAAGGAATGGCCCAGTACGGCCCATCTTCGTCAACACAAGTTCAAGACCCTCGCGAGGGGCCAAGCCTCACAGGGCGGACGATGGGAAGGTTCCTCAGATGCAGCCTCGTTAGTCTGGCTCGCGAGGAGGTGGAGAGATCAAGGCGGGGTACCTCACGAGGTGCCTGTAACGCAAGCCATGACGACCAAGGCTAGGCAAGCGCCAGGTGGGCGCCGGCCTGCGTAGTGTCCTTGTTTCCCCTTTGGTGCAAAGGGAGCAAGCACGGGCCAAGGCATCAGGCAAAGGTTACTGTTTCGGTGCAATAAGACCAAGACCAGCAGAATGGCAGGATGGAGGTCATCATGGAGCCCAGGAAGACGTCATCGTCAGAGCTTTTGGCAGGCGAGGACCAACTTTAGTCAGGATAAGTGTACTAGATGTTCCCTTCAAAATGGCCAATTGTTGGCGCCCTTCCCACTCATTATATTTGGGAAGAGGCCCAGGGCCTCCCCCTATAAATAGGACTAGCCACCACAGAGTAGACACACCTATATCCAGGGAGAGAGAGGCGACTGGACTCACCCAAGCAGTTCATCGCACCAGCTCAAGAACAGCTCCTCGCGAGGTTGTTCTTCCTTTGTATTGTTCATCATTAGCCCCAGAGGCAATCCACCACACCACAAACTAGAGTAGGGTATTACACCACAATGGTGGCCCAAACTAGTCTAAACCTCGTGTCCCTTGTGTTGTTCTTCGTGTAGCTTAGATCTCTTGTGAGGCGACGAGACGTGAGCCGGTAAGGGGAGTGATCTCCGTGCGCACCCCAGAGTTCGAACCTCAAGGGTCTGCCGGAACCCGAAATCCGACAAATCCAACTTAGATAGATGCAGGGAAAGGCACACGCCACTGGGTCAGGCCCCAGTGGCTTGGGGATGATGCAGCCCGAGGGCACCCCTAGCAAAGTAGGCTAAAGACATAAGCGAAAATTGATACATGCCACGGGGACAGACCCACGCAAACTGGGAATGATGCAGCCCGGAGGGCGCTCCCAGCTGAAATGAAACTTGAGAAAAGTCACCTGATACCATTGCAGAGGGAGTGTTGGAGTAGCTGACGGTGCGTGATGAAGAAGCCAATCCTCACGAGCCTTCGGAACTCCGAGCCTTTGGAGGCTCTACGGTCCGGGCGGCTCGGCAAGGTCCATCTCCATCCCCTGCAGGAATGCGCGGTGCCTGACCACCTGAGCCTCCAGAATGCTCCTCATCAGACACTGGTGAGTAGCAGCCGCGTTCGGCAGGCCTAAGGGCATGCGAACGTAGCTGTGAGGTGGACCCTCGCAACGCCCCACGCATGAAGGCCAGAAGTGCTCCCGAGACGCGACTCGATTGAGCCCTGGGTAGTCGATGCAGACGCGCAGCCCGCCACCCTTGCTTGGATGGGGGGCTACGCCAGGAAGACGGCGGTTGCCGCGCATGACTCTCGATTCCTGCAGCTCCTAAGTGACCTTGGTTATAAACTCCCGAGGGTTGGGCCCCCCTCGCCTTATGCCTTCCTGGGGAAAACGTGTCGCGAAGCACGCCTCCAAATGGTGCCCGAGCGCCTCCCTCGTGATCTTGGCAAAGTCAGTGGCCCTCCAGGAGAGAGCCCCCGAGCCTTGTCCGAGGAGGGCGCCGATCGCGCCTTCCTATGCGACAGAGGGCGGCGCCCCCTGGATGGGCGCAGATCCTGATGTGGTGCTTCCGGAGGTGTCTGCCTCCTGAAGCCTTAAGCCAAGTGATGTCTTCTTCTTCTTGGAAGCTGCTTCAGGGAGGTCTCCACTCCTGCTATCTGGGTCCTCGATCGACATGGTCTGGAAGGCACGCTCAAGAGAGCACACCGCATCCTTCTCTTCACAGGGGACCGTGATGACTCCACCACTTCCTGGCATCTTGAGGACGTTGTAGCCATGGTGAGTCACTGCCATGAACTTGGATAGGGCCGGATATCCGAGGATGGCATTGTATGGCAGGAAAATGTGAGCGACATCAAAGTCAATGAGCTCAGTACGGTAGTTCTTGCGTTTCCCAAAGGTAACGGGGAGGCAAACCTGCCCTATCGGGACAGTGGAACCATCTATGACTCTTGAGAAAGGCTGGGTTAGCTGAAGCTGATCGTATGGCACTTGGAGATTGTTGAACGTCTCGACGGACAGGACGTTGAGCCCTTCCGCGCCGTCGATGAGGGTCCTGGTAACTTGCACATTGCTGATGACTGGGGAACAGAGCATTGGGACGAGACCGCCTATTGCCATGCACTTGAGCTGATCCGCTGAACTGAACGTGATGGCGCACGCAGACCACCTGAGAGGGTACGTGGCCTCGAGCTTGGGGGGACTGCATTCACTTCGCGAGCAAACTTCTTCAAGATGCACTGAGAGGCTGGGGCCTGGGCTCCGCCCAAGATGCAAGCGATAGCACGCAGCTCCTGGAAGCCCCCAGCCCCTCGTCCTAATGATGGTTGTCATTCCTTCTTGGTGGGGGTGGAAGAGGAGGAAGGCCTGCGTTGCCTTGCGGGCGGTCCTCACGAGGCTGATCCCTCCAAACTCCCTCGCGAGGCTGGTCCTGCCAGCGGTCCTTGCGAGGCCGGTCACGCCACCCTTGGCGAGGGCCACGGTTGTCCCATCGTCCTCCACCTCTTTCTCCGACTCGGTCGTAGCCCCGATCATTGCGCTCGGGGCGTCGACTGACACGGCCTTCTCGCACGGCTCTGAGATCTTGGCATTCGTTGGTGTTGTGGGTGTGGAGATCGTGGTACACGCAATACCGGCTGCCCTTGGATGACTCTGGCTGGTCCCTGCCGCTTTGTATCCGGCTCTGCTGCGAGCACAGCTGCTCCTTTGCGCTTCACATCCTTGGCCTTGGCTTCCTTCTCTTCTGGATCTATAGCTGGGAGCTCGAGAAGGGAGAGATGTCCCTCCTCAGCCCTTGCGCACTTGGTCGCCAGGTTGAATAGCTCCAGGGACGTGCATAGATCTTCGTGGATCGCCAGTTCCTCCTTCATCTTGACATCGCGAACGCCGTCGGAGAATGCTGAGATGATGGCTTCCTCGGTCACCTTGCCAATCTTCAGGCGAGCGCTATTGAAGTGCTGGATGTACTTCTGCAAGGTCTCTCCAGGTTGCTGCCTGATGCGGCGCAGGTCACCCACGGCCGGCGGACAGTCGCGAGTGCCCTGGAAGTTGGCGATGAAGCGGGTGCGCATCTCAGCCCAGGAGGAGATCATGCCAGGAGGTGGGTTCAGGAGCCAGGTGCAGGCACCGTCCTTGAGCGCCATGGGAAACCAATTCACCATGACCTTTTCGTCCCCGTTGGCGGCTTCGATGCCTAACTCGTAGAGCTGCAGGAACTTTGCAGGGTCGGCAGTGCCGTCGTAGCAAGGAGGTAGGTCAGGTTTGAAATTGCCTGGCCAGGCGACACTGCACAGCTCGATGGTGAAGGCACGACAGCCCGCGGTGGTCACCGGAGCTCTCTGCTGACGCGGGGCTTGCTCCTGGGGACTCCCACACGCCGTTGCCTAGAGCAGCGTGGGGTCTTGACGTGCCGGCGTAGGGATGCGGTCATGGCATGCCGGTGTAGGAAGCACGCGAGCACCTTCTTGGGGATGAGGGATCTCTTGGCAGCTCCTTTCTTGTCATGCGGGCGCTGGACGTGGTGGATCTTGTCCAGGGGCCGCGCACCTTGGAGCCAGGGTGCCTTCTTAGGGAGGAGGTGGCGGAGGCACCTCCTGGGCTACATCACCCGCGCAGGACAGAGGGCGAGGCAGCGAGAGGGACGGTGTAGCGGAGCCCCTACAACGCTGACGAGCTCGGTGATGCGAGCAAGCCACTCCTGCACTACCGAGCTCGTCACGAGCAACGCGGCATGCGCGTCCATGGGGGCGCAACAGGCGTGCGACGATGAACCGGCTGGAGTCAGCGACGGGGTGGCAGTGTGGCCTTCCCGCCGCACCGAGGGATGCAGCGATGAGGCCTGTTGCTCGTTCCCCGCCGGGCCGGTGGCGGCGTGGGCGGCAGGCGACGGAGAACGATGGGGAGGCCCACCAACGGGAGCCATCTGCGCGACGTGGGCGGCGAGAGCAGCTCGATGCTCAGCGCGAGCCCGGCGAGCGTCAGCCATCGATGCGACGAGCGATCGAACACGGAACAGCAGAAGAGAGATTCCGGTGCACCCCTACCTGGCGCGCCAAATGTCAGATGTTGGGTTCTGGCAGACCCTTAAGGTTCGAACTCTGGGGTGCGCACGAAGATCTTCCCCCTACCAATCCATGTACGATTGCCTCGCGAGGATCTAAGCTAAACAATGAACAACTCAAGGGACACAAGATTTATACTGGTTCGGGCCACCGTTGTGGTGTAATACCCTACTCCAGTGTGTGGTGTGGTGGATTGCCTCAGGGGGCTGAAGATGAACAATACAAGGGGAAGAACAGCCTCACAAGAGGTGTTCTTTCAGTGGTGGTTTGCTTGAGAGGGATTCGATCCTCTCTTGGCCCTAGATGATATTCTCGATGCCTTCTACTGTGGTGGCTATGCCTATATATAGAGGCCCTGGTCCTCTTCCCAAATATTGAGCGGGAAGGGCGCCAACAAAGGCCATTTTGAAGGGGAACATCTAGTACAAGTTATCCTGACTAAAGTTGGTCTTCGGCTGCCAAAGGCACTAGCGATGACGCTGCCTTGGCCTCCATGGTGACCTCCATCCTGCCGCTCTGCTGGTCTTGGTCTCGTTGCACCGAAATGGTAACCTTTGCCTGATGCCTCGGTACTCCACGCCTGTGCTTGCCCCCTTTGCACCAAAGAGGAAACAAGGACACTGCACAGGCCGGCGCCCGCCTGGCGCCCGCCTGGTCATGATCGTCACGGCTTGCGTCACGAGCACCTCGCGATTGCCTTGATCTCTCCGCCTCCTCGCGAGCCTGCCTGGCGAGGCCGCTCCTGAGGAAGCCTTGCGTCGTCCGCCTCGCGAGGCTTGGCCCCTCGCGAGGGTCTTGAGTTTGAGCTGATGAAGATGGGTCGTACTGGGCCACCACTCGAGCCACGCCGCACGCCACAGGCAGGCAAGTCTGGGGACCCCCGTTCCTAGATCGCCGACAGATCTCCCACGCCAGGAAGAAGCTGGAGGATGCTCTGGAGAGGTGGGTTCTGATGGATCCTAAGTGCTCCCAGAGCTCGTTGGAGTTTCCGACCAAACTCTCCATCTCCGAGAAGGAGTGGTCCTTTGAGAAGATCACCGACCCTTCCTTGATGTCGTTGGTGAAGAAGATAGAGAAGGACCTGAAGAGCGAGAAGCTGACAGGGGCCATGTTCATCAAGGAGTTCTTGAGGCAGCGCATAGCGCCTCTCCAAGATCGCTTCCGCCCCCTGTGGAAGATCGAGGGCGCCAACGACAAGATCCGCCTGCGCCAGGATGCCCTTCTCGAGGATGAGTTGAGCAAGGTGTTGCTTTACTTGACAGGGAAGGACCCGAGCGATCCTCCAGAGGATTGGCTCCCGTTGTACTATTGGGTTGACGGGGAGGAGGTCGTCACTGCCATGCCGGTCTTTGATGAGTTTGGGATTCTACGGATGGGGCCTCCCTCGCCGCCTACCGCCTTGGTGCACCTGTCCTCCGGTGATCAATCCTCCGAGGCCACCGAGGACAAGGTTGTGGAAGAATCCCTTGCCCCACGGCAAAGGGAGCTCCCCCGTGACATCCCTGACGACGATGATGATGATGAGCCTCCAGTGGTGGAGGTGCCTCGCCCTTCCGGAGTAACCACGAGATCCGGGGTGTACTCTTCGAAGAAGCCCAAGCGGGCAGCCAAGAAGAAGGGCAGGACCGCGCCGATTCCTCCGAGAAGCGTTCCGCCTTCCCCGATGGTGTCCCGAGTGGCGCCAACCGCGAGTTCTCCTGCTCCCAAGAGCTCAGCACCAGCTGCCCTGCCTCAACACCTGCTGCTGAGCTTGAAGAGGAGCTATGTCTTCGCTGGCCAGTAAGTCTTTTCTTTAGCCTTGCTTGTTGATTCTTGAAGCAATGCTCAGCATCTTCGTCTGTCATTAGGCAGCATTCGTCGAAGAAGCAAAAGGAGGGCACGACGGTCGCCGTGGTTGAAGGCACCGGAGTGGCCACTGCGGCTCAGGTGAAGGTGAGTGTCACGGCCCTTGTAGCTCTGGAGGTGGTGTCGTCTGGAGCCCGTCCTCAGGATGTGTCGGCACGCTTGGCGAGGTTGACCCCACCGGCGCCCATCCTGATCGCGGCCGCCAAGGTTGACCAGCCTCCGGAGCCCCCGGTCCTTCCTGAGGCAGAGGTTTCTTCTGTCTTGGTGTCGAGGGCGTCTTCTCCCCTGCCCAGCATGTGGTCGAGCCGCAACGCTCCTGCCACCGCCGGGGCCCTGGAGGAGGCAAGGGCGGTGCTGGACCTCCTCCAGTGTGAACTACGAGGCCCAGATCATCGCTCGACAAAGGGACGCCTGGGGCTAATTTCTGGCTGGCTCCAAGCCGACGTGTCTGTCCATGTGGCCTGTGGCTCTGTGGAGGAAGCCCAGAAGGTGCTCGGGGTGGTTGCCATCGCACGCGACTTGGCGCGAAAGGAGGCCACGGAAGCTTAGGATCGGTATCGTGTGGTTGAGGCTGAACTGAAGGCTCTTCAGGATCTGCAGGCTACCTAGGCTAGCCAGCTCCAGGAGCATGAGGAGAAGCTGAAGGCCCAGGAGGCGGTCATCCTCGATCGAGACGTCGAGGTGAAGAAGGTGGCCTTGGAGCAGCCTGCGGAGGGCGACCGCCTGACAAAGCTGAAGGAGGAGGTGGAGGCGGCCCAGGTGGCCCTTGCAGGGGCCAAGGAGGCAGCCGCCATGGAGCGCGGCACCCTTGCCTCTCTCGGGGCGAGGTTCCATAAGGCTCAGCGGTTGCTCTTTGGGGATGATCCTTGAAGAAGGCAATGACGATGACCCCAAGGGAGAGCCCTGCTGCTTTTCTCCCTGAAGTCCTGGCGGTGCTCGAAGTTGCTGTCCACGGGTTTGCCTCTTTGGTAGAAAGTGAGGAGCGCTCGCTTTCTTCCTCGGCCCTTACATGCATCTTCAGCCATCTCTATCTCTAGGACACTAGCTTCAACTTCTCCTCCTTCCTTGCTCCGGTGGACTTCGACTCCCAGGACGCTGCCACTGCCGCCATGAAGAGCTCCATGGACGCCATGTTGAGTAAGTTCCTGGTCGTCGGTCCTCCGACCGAGGCCGGGGGAACGGGTGACGCACCTGGCAACGAGGCTCCGATGGCGGGCGATAGTGGCGCCCAGGTATGAAGAGGTGGCTTACCGATGGAGCTCTTCCCTGTTCATCCTGCATCATGTAGCATGCCTCGGGGAGGCGTTTAAAACTGTTGGTTTGGAACAATTTGGAACAATTTGTTTTGTAATAATTAGATTATGGTTCCTCGACTTTTCCATTTGCTTTATTATTCTGCATCGGCAGAGCCCGGCCCCGCGTGTACCTCAACCGCCATTGGGTCGTCTGGATCACTAGGACGAGCCCAAGGGGAGAGGGGCTACGTGGCCAGTTAGGCTCCTGAGACGCGATGCTCAGGAGTCCTCCTTGACGTGCGAACAGCTTAGGAAAAGGTGCAGAGGCAAGCCTTGGTGTTCTGCGTCGGCAGGGCCCGGCCCCGCGCATGCCTCAGCCGCCGTTGGGTCGTCTGAATTGCCAGGACGAGCCCAAGGTGTGAGGGGCTACGTGACCAGTTAGGCTCCTGAGACGCGATGCTCAGGAGTCCCCCTTGACGTACGAACGGCTTGAAAAGGAAGGGTGAAAGCCAGGCCTTGATGTTCTGCGTCGGCAGGGCCCGGCCCCGCCCATGCCTCGGCCGCCGTTGGGTCGTCCGGATTGCCAGGACGAACCCAAGGGGTGAGGGGCTACGTGGCCAGTTAGGCTCCTGAGACTCTATGCTCAAGAGTCCCCCTTGACGTACGAACTGACAATCATACCTTCTCCTCGTCGAGCTCTCGCTTGGGAGGGGTGCACGAAGACCAGGCCTGTGAGGCCTGGCGAGGTGGCGTACGCTAGGCGTGACCTAAGTGTAGCCCCCTTGCCCAGCCCCATCGCGCTACCCTCTCGAGAGAGAGCAGTGTGGTGAGGCTGGTCAGTGAGCCCGGAGGCTCGTTGAGGTTAATGCGGCCGTGAGGCCACCCCCATTTCTTTATCACCAGTGCGGAGCATAGAGCGTCAGCTCTTGCACGGGCATAGCCGTTACTCGACAGTGTCGACAGCTAGCGCGGAGCATGGTGCTTCCACTGGTGCGTGGGAGGGGGCTCCCTCTGAGGAGAGCCCCCGGGGTGTGTACAGCCCCGCCCTGACATGTGGCTTGCACGGTAGGGCTGGAGGAGGTGTGTATGGCAACCAGTGAGCCAGCACGGGACTCACGAGGCCCTACCTCAACGCGGGTTGCGCCTGGTCTTGATTGGGGATGCTCGTGTTAATCCTGCGAGATAGTTAGGCAGCCTATGCCGAATGAGTCTCCTAAGGTTATTGCATGAGAAGGCCAGACACCAACGACCCCAGGAGGTGACGTAACCGGGGCCGGCCCGCCAGACAGAGCTCAGCCCTTGGGTTTATCGATGCTGCAGGGACAGACCCAAGCACAGACGTCGTGCCCAGTCTTCTCATGCAAAGTACCTAGAGAAAAACAACCGGCGCGTAGTTCCCGTGGCCACGGGGACACCAGGTCTCGCGCCCTCACTCATCCACCTGCGATTAGCTCATGCGAGAACAAGGCACCAAGGGCCATGGGAGGTGACGTACACGGGGACTTGCCCGTGAGCCAGAGCTCAGACTCTTGGATTTAGCGATGCTGCAGGGACGGACCCGAGCACAGACGTCGTGCCAGTCCTTAATCATGATGCGATCGCAGGAGGGCTTGCAAGGGCGCGAGTCGTTCTTAGTGATGTAGCGCCGGTCAGGCAGTTAATAATTAAAAAGTAGCTTGTGAAGGATTGTAAACTAGCTCTGATAGATGCAGAAGAGATACATGCCGTAGGGACGAACCCACACGGCCTAGGGATGATGCAGCCCGAGGGGCGCCCCCAGACTGAACGAACTAGAGAGATGTCACCTGGTACCGTCGCTGAAGAGGTGTTGAAGTAGCCAAAAAAAGCGCGCTACTGGAGTCGTTCCTCACGAGCCGCTCTGGTGCTGAGCCTCAGGAGGCTCAGAAGGCCCGGGAGGCTCCTGAAGGTGCTCCTCCATCTCCGCCAGGATCGCCTGATGCCTGGCCTCGCAAGCCGCCAGGGCATCCCTCATGTAGCGCTGGAACACCACAGCCGCGCCCGGCAGGCCAAAGGGCATGCGGACGTAGCTATGAGGTGGACCCTCGCATCGGTCGACACAAGACGGCCAGATGAGCTGCTGAGATGCGGCCCTGTTGAACCCGGGCATGTCGATACAGACGCGAAACTCCTTACCATCGTCGGGGCAATGAGCTGCACCTCGCGGCAGGCGAGATCGCCTTGCAGAACCCTTGTTTCTTGAATCTCCTTCATTGCCTTGGTGATGAACTCCTCACCACCTGGCGCCTCCTGCCTGCTGCCTTCTTCTGGGAAACGTGCTCTAAAGAGCGCCTCCACATGGTGCCCGAGCGCCTCCCTCATGACCCTGGCTACGTCTGAGGCCCTCCCGAGGAGAGCCCCCGAGCACAGCCTGAGAGGAGCACCGGGCATGCCTTCCTATGCGATGGTTGAAGGTGTCGCATCCGGGGATGCGAGGCTCAGGGCAACGTCCTCGAGCGATGCTCCATCACGAGACCCCTGTCCCAGCTGTAGCTTCTTCGTCTTGGGTGCGAACTTAAGAGGGAGGGTGCCGCCCTCGTCTTCAGGGTTCTCGACCGCTGCAGCCTGTAAGGCGCGCTCGAGGGAGCACACCGCATCCTTCTCTTGGCACGCGACCGTGATGATGCCACCTTTTCCTGGCATCTTGAGGACGTTGTAGCCATGGTGCGTAGCTGCCATGAACTTGGCAAGTGCTGGGTACCCTAGGATGGCATTGTAGGGCAGGCGGATGTCGGCGATGTCGAAGTCGATGAGCTCGGTGCGGTAGTTGTTGCGCTCGCCGAAGGTGACAGGGAGGTGGACCTGCCCTATCGGGTGCGTAGAACCGCCGGTCACTCCTGAAAATGGCTTGGTTGGGTGAAGCTGGTAGTATGGCACTTGGAGCCTGTCGAACGTCTGAACAGACAGCACATTGAGCCCAACTCCACCATTGATGAGAGTCTTGGTGACGACCATGTTGCTGATGACGGGGGAGAAGAGCATAGGGAGCACGCCAACAGTGGACATGCACTTGAGCTGGTCTGAGGAGCTGAAGGTGATGGCGCACTTGGACCACCTGAGAGGGCGAGTTGCTTCGGGCTTGGGGAGCGCTGCGTTCACTTCACGCGCAAACTGCTTGAAGACACGGTGGGAAGCCGGGTCCTGTGAGCCTCCCAAGATGCAGGCAATGGCTTGAGGCTCCTGGAAGCCCCCAGCCCCTTCATCCTGGTGGTGATCTTCATCCCTTCTTGGTGGTGGAGGCAGAGGGGGCAGAGCTGTGTTGCCCTTACTCCTCACGAGGCTGCTCCCTCCAAGCGCCCACGCGAGGCTGGCCTTGCCAGCGGTCCTCACAAGGCTAGTCACGCCACTCCTGCCGGTGGTCGCGTCCGTCCCAGCGTCCTCCACTTCGGCCGCCTCCACGACTGTAGCCTCGATCGTTGTGCTCGGGGAGTCGACTGAGGCGCCCGTCGTGGAGGGCCCTGAGCTCCTGACAGTCGTTGGTGTTGTGGCTGTGAACGTTGTGGAAGAAGCAGAACGGCCGGTTGCTCTTGGATGGCTCTGGGTGGTCGCAGCCGTGCTTCATCTCTGGCTCAGCCGCAAGCACGGCAGGCCCCTTGCACTTCACATCCTTGGTCTTGGCCTTCTTGTCTTCTGGATGAGCATCGGGGAGCTCGAGGAGGGAGAGGCGTCCCACCTCAGCCCTTGCGCACTTGTTTTCCATGTTGAACATCTCCAGGGTTGTGCAAAGATCCTCGTGGATGGCGAGCTCCTCCTTCATCTTGACATCTCGGACGCCATCGGTGAATGCTGAAATGATGGCCTCGTCCGACACCTTGCTGATCTTGAAGCGAACGTTGTAGAAGTGTGGGATATACTTCTGCACGGTCTCTCCAGGTTGCTACTTGATGCGATGCAGGTCTCCCGCGGCCGGCGGACGGTCGCGAGTGCCTTGGAAGTTGGCGATGATGCGGCCACGCATCTCCTCCCAGGAAGAAACCGACCCCTCGGGTAGGTTTAGGATCCAAGAACGTGTGCCATCCTTGAGGGCCATCGGGAACTAGTTTGCCATGATCTTCTCATCGCCGCTGGCCGCCTCAATGCTCAGCCCGTAGAGCTGCAGGAACTCGGCAAGGTCGGCGGTGTCGTCGTAGCGCGAAAGCAGGTCAGGCTTGAACTTTCTTGGCCATAGGACGTTGCGGAGCTCTAGAGTGAATGTGCGGCATCCTGCCGTGGCCACCGGAGGTCGTCGAGGGGATGGAAACTGGTCCAGGTGCACTTGCACCGCCACCTCCTGTGACAGTACGTGGGCCTGGTGCTGGGGTGCTGGGAGTACGCGCGCTTCTCTTTGAGGTCATTGCACCACTTGGCAGCTCACATCCTCTTGAGCTGGCGCAGGACGCGGTTGGTTGCACCGTGGTGCCGGACGCCTTGGTCCGACGATGGTGCCCAGGGCCGAAGGTGGTGGAGGAGCCCCGTGCGCCACGTCGCCCACTGCAAGAGGTTGCTTAGGCAGTGAGCAAGCCGGATCGATGGAGCCCCCGTGCGCCACACTGACGAGCTCAGCGATCCGCTCGAGCCACTCCTCGTAGAGGTCACCCACCGGGCGGTAGCGAAGGAGCTCTCGCGCCATGAGCAGAGCGGCCCGCCCGTCCGCCTGGCCGCAATGCGCATGGGATGACGAAGCTGCTGGGGCCAGTGACGGAGTAGAGATGCGCCAGTCGTGATGCATCGACGGGTGCAACGATGAAGCGTGTTGCTCGTGGCCGGTAGGGCACGTGGTGGTGTTGGTCATCGGAGACGGAGCACGGCAGGCACAACCATCGCCCACTGGAGCCGTCTGAGCGACGCGGGCGGCGACTACGTCCTAACGCTCGGCGGGAGCTCGGCGTGCATCGGCTATGGAGGTGTCGGAGTGGCAGGAGACTGGTCGATGGAAGAGAAGATCCGACGCACCCCTACCTGGCGCACCAAATGTCGGATTACGGGTTCCGCAAACCCTTGAGAGGTTCAAACTCTGGAGTGCGTGCGGAGATCTCAACCTACCCAGCCTGCCTACTTGCGATCCTCCTAAGCCTAGCGTGACAAGCTCAAAGGGACAAAGAGACACAGCAGTTTATCCTGGTTCGGGCCACCTTGTGGTGTAATACCCTACTCCAGCATTTCGGTGAATTGCCTCGGAGGGCTGAGGATGAACTAGTACAGTGGATGAACTGGCCTCAGGAGGTGAGGTGTTCTTGAGCTCAAAGGAGCTGGTGTGGTGTGAGCTAGTTCGACCTGTCTTGCCTCTATGGTGGTGGCTAGTCCTATTTATAGTGGCCTTGGTCCTCTTCCCAAATGTTGGCGGGAAGGGATCCCACAACGGCCGGATTTGAAAGGGGACAAGTAGTACAGCTTATCCTGACAAAATTTGTCACGCCCAAGTTGCGACCCTATCCTAAAGGAACTCGAAGGTCCCACCAAGGATAGAAGCGCATCTTGAAGACGCTTTTGCAAGGTGGATATCATTACATCAACATTACATAATAGGTGGGGATACATACATAAGTCGTACAATGCCACACGAATACAACATCATCTTACATAAGAGCACCATCCGGCTACGGATGAAACACAAACAGAAACTCAAACGACATCCACCCTGCTAGCCCAGGCTACCGACCTGGAACCTATCCCCTGATCAAAGAAGAAGCAGAAGAAGAACTCCAAAACAAGTAACATCGCTCTCGCATCAGGATCATCGCATAACCTGTACCTGCAACTGTTGTTGTAGTAATCTGTGAGCCACGAGGACTCAGCAATCCCATTACCATGGGTATCAAGACTAGCAAAGCTTAATGGGAAAGGAAGGGGGTAAAGTGGTGAGGTTGCAGCAGTGACTAAGCATGTTATGGTGGCTAACATATGCAAATAAGAGCGAGAAGAGAAGCAAAGGAACGGTCGTGAAGCTAGCAATGATCAAGAGGTGATCCTGAACTCCTACTTACGTCAAACATAACCCAAAACCGTGTTCACTTCCCGGACTCCGCCGAAAACAGACCATCACGGCTACACACGCGATTGATGCGTTTTAATTCGGATCTGGTGTCAAGTTATCTACAACCGGACATTAACAAATTCCCATCTGCCGCATAATTGCGGGCACGGCTTTCGAAAGTTTATACCCTGCAGGGGTGTCCCAACTTAGCCCATGATAATCTCTCGCGATCAACGAAGGATATACCTTCTCCCAGGAAGACCCGATTAGACTCAAAATCCCGGTTTACATGAAATTTCGACAATGGTAAAATAAGACTAGCAAAGCCGCCCGAATGTGCCGAAAAATCCTGATAGGAGCTGCACATATCTCGTTCTCAGGGCACACCGGATTGTCCAAACTTCCGGTAGGCCAGCCCAGAGTTACCCCTGGTGACCACCGGTGGCTGACAGGTTGGACCAACACTCACGACGAGCATTGGCCCGGGGGGGTAAAATAAGATGACCCTCGGGAGCGCGACTCCCAAGGGAAAAAGGGCTAGGTGAGGCAAATGTAAAACCAAGGTTGGGCCTTGCTGGAGGAGTTTTATTCAAAGCGAAATGTCAAGGGGGTCCCATAAATCACCCAACGCGTTAGGAACGCAAAATCCGGGAACATAACACCGGTATGACGGAAACTAGGGTGGCAAGAGTGGAAGAAAACACCAGGCATAAGGCCGAGTCTTCCACCCTTTACCAAGTATATAGATGCATTAATTAAATAAGAGATATTGTGATATCCCAACATAATCCTGTGCACCATGGAGCAATCTTCAACTTCACCTGCAACTAGCAACGCTATAAGAGGGCTGAGGAAAGCAGTAACATAGCCAAGCAATGGTTTGCTAGGAAGGCTGAAAAAGGTTAGAGGCTGACATGGCAAATTGGGAGGTTTGATAAACAGGTGATAGGTAGTGCAGCATAGCGGTAGAACGAAGCATCTAGCATAGCAATGATAGTAGTGAGATCCAGGGTAGCAGTCATCTTTCCTGAAATCCCGCTAGGAAGAAGAACGAGTCCATGAAGAAGACGAACGGATGAAGCCGAACCAAGCGTAGACGAACGAATCCTCACGATCGCAACAAAACGGGAACTGTCGAGAAGAAGCACACAACATAGTAAACACACCACATGAACAATGCATGATGCTCAACCAAGTATGATGCATGACAAAGATACATGAAGCTACTCATGGCAAGAGATGATGCAAACAAGAACAACACATCAAAGCAAGTTTAAACGAGGCCGGAAACAACATATAACTAATCCGGTAAGTCCTCATATGCAAATTTAGAAATTGGTACAGATCTGAACAAACCTTATGTTCAAGTTGTTAAACATCAAGTTAATATGCACCAAGATGATCTACACGAGATTCTAGTCAAGTTACATATAAAGTTCATTTAATTCGGAGCTACGGCCTAGAAGATATGAGCAAAACAAGTTAAACCTGGCATTGATGCAAAATGCATACAAACATCAACAAACACCTAAAACAAGTATGCAACATGATAATATGAAGCTACATGCAAAATCAAGCAAGTTTCATATAGAGCACACTCAAAACGGAGCAACGGTTCAACACATATACTCTATACAAGTTATAGCAACAATCTATCCAAAACAGCAACTAGGCATATTGCAAGCATCAAAACAACATGCTACAACACACCAACATGAGAACAAAAGGCATGGACATGATGTACAGGTAAAGCATAACAAAACATGAACACTGAGCTATCTCCAGAAATCACTAGAACATGCTCAAAAAGACATGGCAAGATTGCAAATAGTAACAGTTTCAGACTTTGCAGAAATAACATCAGGTTGCAATGTTTAGAGGTATCAAAGAACATGCTACAGGAACTTAACATGGAAAACAAAGCCTTGGCATGAATCTACTAATCTCATATAACAAAAGTTCCTTACTGATCATGAGAAAAAAGGGCACAGAAAATATAATGGCACCCATGTAAACATGGCAAATGATATGACAGATTCAAACATGGCAGGAACAACAATAAGTAGGCATGTTGGTGAGCCTGTACCACTCACCACAGAGCAATACATGGCATGTAAAGGAAACCAACAACAAGAATACATGTTTATTAAGCTAAGCATGGCAAGAGGAAGTTCATAGGATCCATGGATCACTAGCAAAACACATGGCAAAACGGAACTTAATGTTAACAGACTGACAACAACATTATTTAGCAAATTTGGAACATTATATGAACAATCTACATCGAGCTACAAATGCAAACAGGGGCATGGATGGATAGAGCATGACATGTATAACAAAACATCCTTAGTGAACATCTCCATATTATCCATAGAATGACTTGTAGCAGCAGGTTTACATAGCATCACAAAATAACAGATTCAGCCTAGCAAAACAGCAACAGCAAGTACCCTACTTAACAAGCTTGATGCAGTTAGTACAAGACTCACAAAAATACATGGATTGCACCTCTGTAAAGATGGCATGATGTAGCACAAAACTCATGTAGAGCTCATGCTCATAGGATGCACACACAAAAAGCAACAAAAATAACAAATCACCAAGTTCAGATAACAGACAGCAATTAACATCATATAGCAGTCTTGCAACGATGATTCGGGCATCAAGACGACCTCAAACAAGCATGGCACAATGGGATGAAATGAAGAGCATCTCACAGCAAACAATTTGATATATTACACGCAGAAAACGGAGCAGTTGCATGGAGATATGGCAGGTCAAACATAGCATTAGAATGTCAGGGATTTCAGGGACGCAGAAAAACAACCTTGGGGAGAAGGGTTGACCGCGGCAAGGATTTCGAGGCGGTGGCGGATCTCGCCGGATCTCCGCTGGAGAAGACGGGGAAGACGACCGGAGCTCAGGGAGGAGGCCGGGAGGAGCAAGCGGCCGGCGGCGGCCGGGGGCACTGCCGGTGGCTCCCTGGTCGGCGGCGGAGGCGGACGGGCCGCAGGGAGGCGCCCAGGTGGCGGCGCCCGAGGCGCTGTGGCGGCGGGGCAGGCGCGGGTCGGCGGCCGGCG